>NC_030417.2:20042146-20187146 GCF_001660625.3 Ictalurus punctatus | reverse complement strand
GATGTTTCTTAATAAAATACGAGTTAGGCCATGTAGAGCACTAGAGCATTTTTGTTTTAAAACGGCGTTTCCGCCGTGTTTCAGAGACGAGCTCCATCCACACTACACGACACACTACACATGTCACATGACCATTCATGCACACTGGGCATGCGTATACAAGTGTAAACGGGAAGTTGGTTGCTAGTCACTGGCAGGCACAACAAACCTGTGTTCCATGTAGGGGCTACGCCGCCCGAAATGAGATTTGTTGCCGATTGCGCTAATCATAACTCGCCTCTTGTGCATGTAGGCAGCTGCAGTATTATAAAATACAGAATTTAACTGCACAATGGCTGCTAAGAATGACAACAAAGCCAGCAAACCTTGCCTATCAGTCTCCATGTTGTTGTGTATACGATCAATGTAGCGTAATGGTCATATGGTAGGGGTTTGACGTATCAGCGGAAGGGTAGGTGATGATCCAGAAGAGCCAATCGGGGGCGAATGTGGGTGAAGCCACGCATTAGTTTTCAAAAGTCTTCATTTTGGTCTGTTTACACTGAAACGCGAGCCTGGAGTTTTCATACTAAAACGGGGTCTTCGGCATTTCCAAAAATCTCAGTTTTTGATGGTCGAAAACACAGGAGTAGTGTAGATGACAGGCGTAACCATAGCAACAGTTATGCGTTTTTAAAAAGAAAACGCACTAGTGTAAACAGGGCCTTGGATTATCCGTCAGTGCTAAGTGTAATAAAAGTGTCATTTGTTGCGTATTTACTGTAGACTTTTGTTATGCTACGTTCACACCTAGCAAGCGACAAGTCTCTCATGTTCAATTCAATTCAATTCAATTCAATTTTATTTGTATAGCGCTTTTTACAATAGACATTGTCTCAAAGCAGCTTTACAGAAATATCAACACGGTATACAGATATTAAAGGTGTGAATTTATCCCAACTGAGCAAGCCACTGAGTGGCGACGGTGGCAAGGAAAAACTCCCTAAGATGTTTTAAGAGGAAGAAACCTTGAGAGGAACCCGACTCAGAAGGGAACCCATCCTCATCTGGGTAACAACAGATATTGTGAAAAAGTTCATTATGGATTTATATGAAGTCTGTATGGCGTTAAGAGCAGCCGTAGTCCCAGCAGTCTGGAATTAAAGAAGATTTGAGCTCCATCCAGAGGCTGAAAGGATCAGGATCTCTAGTATCTCCATAAATTCGTGTGGGGCTCGGCGAAAGGAGAGAGGGAGAAAGTAGAACAGAATCTAGTCAGGGTAGGCTTGAGTAAACAAATACGTTTTAAGCTTAGACTTAAACACTGAGACTGTGTCTGAGTCCCGAACACTAATAGGAAGACTGTTCCATAACTGTGGGGCCCTATAAGAGAAAGCTCTTCCCCCTGCTGTAGCCTTCACTATTCGAGGTACCGTCAGATAGCCTGCATCTTTTGATCTAAGTAGGCGTGGCGGATCATATAAAACCAAAAGGTCAAAGGTCATGTCACTTCTTGTTGTTGCTTGAGGGTGTGGCCTGTCCAGAGTTACAATGACAAATGGTTGTAGCTGTATATCACTTCTAAAGCTAACTTGCTAAACACAAATTAAATAATCAGTGTGCTGAATCAGTTATTCGATTTACCCATTCGCCATCGTACCATAGTAAAATTTATTTATTTTATTTATTTATTTACCATCTTCATTGCAACATTACAGTAGATTTGCAAAGCACGCTAACTGTACTAGCGTTATTCATTTTGTACTAACTTTTTTTTTTTTACTAACGTCTAAGCTTTAATTTTCCATTTGTACACATTTCATAAAACCACAAAGAAATGTCGGCCCACACATGCTAAACAATTGTTCTGAGGAATCATCCAAGCCAGTTGTTGGGATTTGTCACTTTATCGCATCATAACTAATTTGCGTATAACTGAGAAAATATACATTTTAAATGCTGCTTGTTGCTGCTGCTGAAATCGCTCTGTGTCATGAAAGTACGTAGAAAATGAAGGATCACCTGCTTCTTTGTTGCTTTGCTAGTGTGTATGTAAGTTTAATCATGACTTAACCAATACATCTGAGGAATATGTTGATGTCCCTGTCGGATCTGTCTCATTCCCACCCTCTCTACGCCTTTACACTGGTCACTAAAAGACCCTTGCGGTATACTAGCCAGATCATCGACTAGCTTAAATGCCCCATATACATATTTGCTAGCATTCTCACACCTTATACTGACCATGTGAATAACACGTGTATTGTTTTGAAACACACGTTCACATGTTCCATTTGAAAACACTGTTATTAAATAGAAATATGGAATAGAATTGACTCCAACAAAAGGTAATATAGTAATATCGCCTCATTTCTATTTATTAACTGACACCTAAGAACTCCAACTGCATGTGGCCCATTCCAAGAAAAAGAAAAACAAAATAGCAATCTTTTTTTTTCAATTAATCTTCTTTTTTTATTATTATTCTCAGAGAACACTCTTTAAATGTACCATTTTCAGTATTTGCTGATCTTAAATATTTAAAAATTTATTCTGAAAATCAATGTATTAACAGAAACATCTGTCAGCTCTGTTATAGACAAATTGGGTCAAATATATACAGGCAACAAATGTAATACAATTTAAAATCCTGTCTTCTCTAAGAGAACTTTTGTCTCTACAGCCATTAATTCAACTTTGAGTCTAATATGATAGAGACCATTTTGTTTTACAGTAAAAATATCAACACATTTTACTGAAAAGTAGCCAAGACGGTGTGCATTTTCTCTAAACATGGCTTTAAAAATGAATGAAAGGCTTTGGAATTGCATGTTGTAAGAACGTTAGTTATGCTAATCCGCTTACATTTACATTTATTTATTTAGCAGATGCTTTTATCCAAAGCGATTTACAAACGAGGAAATAACAAGCAAAGCGATATATCAAGCGGAGAACAATGCAAGTAGTGCTACTATGCAGGATTTATAATTGAGTTCTAGAGAAGCAAAGTGCGCAGAGTAGAGGTGTGCGGTTTTTTTATTTATTTATTTTTTTATTATTTTATAATGTGGGGTTGGCATTTTAGGGGTCAGTTAAGTGCTCACAGAAGAGGTGGGTCTTTAGCTGTTTTTTGAAAAAACTTCTGATCAATTTGTTACCAATAAAACACATATAATGATCATTATAAAGCAAAACCTTAAACAAAGAGAGTTGACATTGATGGTACCAGAGTCGATATGAATACGAGTTGACCACCTGTAGTAGACCAAAAAACAACCTGAAACCATTTTTAAATGTTAAAACAACGACTTATTCCTAACAAATACATCTGAATTAAAGATCTTTCACAAACTTGAAAATGAACTGCACATGTCTCACATCTCATGCAAGGTTCCAACCTATTAGTCGAGTTACATAGACATGTTAGTTACATAGATATGCTAGTTACATAGGCATGCGAGTTACATAGACATGCTAGTTACATAGTCATGCTAATTACATAGACATGCTAGTTACATAGTCATGCTAATTACATAGACATGCTAGTTACATAGTTATGCTAGTTACATAGACATGCATGTTACATTGTCATGTTAGTTACATAGTCATGCGAGTTAGTTACATAGATATGTGAGTTACATAGACGTGCCAGTTACATAGTCATGCTAGTTACATAGACATGCTAGTTACATGGTCATGCTAGTTACATAGACATGCTAGTTACATAGACATGCTAGTTACATAGACATGCGAATTACATAGACATGCTAGTTACATAGACATGTGAATGACAAAGACATGCTAGTTACACAGACATGCGAGTTACATAGTCATGCTAGTTACATAGACATGCTAGCATGGTATTAACCATAGGCTGATACTTTCCCTTTAAACTGAGGTAAATCTCTCTCTCTCTCTCTCTCTCTCTCTCTCTCTCTCTCTCTTTCACTCTTACACACACACACACACACACACACACACACACACACACACAAATAAATAAATCTATTATGATTCCAAACAGCTGCTCCAAGCCAAGTTTTGGTAAAATGTTTTTGGTAAAATGCGGGACAGATTCTCTGACCGTGTGATTATTTGTGCCGCTGAATCACCTCCTAACAGGATTATTCGTCTGCATTTGCTAAGCCTCGAGAGTGTGTGATGCCCTGGACTGTACTCCAGATAATGATGATGGTGTGTGTATGTGTGTGTGTGTGTAATAGTGCTTTAGCCTGGATTCTTATAGCACGTGAGCTATAATTTTCACGCCAGGAGAGTCACACACCACATGCAGTATTTTTCTGAGGCTCGGGACAATGTTTGAGCATCTGAGTCATGGGCAGATTATCCTTCATGCTAATGCTAGCTCGCTAGCTAATATTCTGACCTGACAGGATTTCTGAGTCAGTTTTTTAAAATGAATAATTCTGTCTGCTAATGATAACTAAATAACTAATATGTGCTAATCAGACAGAAAGACAAAAAAACAAAGAGCAACAGAAAGAGAGACAAAGAAAATGCGAAAGAGAGACAGGAAAGGGAAGAGAGCGAGACAGAGAATCAGGGAGGAAGACAGACAAAGAGAGAAAAGTTGAACGAAAGAGACAAGAGAAAGAAAGAGATCTATCTATCTATCTATCTATCTATCTATCTATCTATCTATCTGGTTTTGCTAAGGATTACTCTGAAATTCTTCTCACATTGATGGAGGGAAGAGAACTCTCGACCCAGTGGTGTGCGTGTGTGTGTGTGTGTGTGTGTGTGTCTGTGTGTGTATGTGTGTGTGTGTGTAAAATTGATTTTGGTTACTAAGCTTTAGCTTTAAAAGCAAGCATGAATAAATGAAGATCCGCTCTCCTCCATCAGTTTTTAATTAGATACACCGTGTTCATTCTCGTTCCTCTGTTCATCATTATCACTGTGGCCTTTTGGAGGAATTAAAAAAAAACAACTAACACAGAGAATGAGGCGGAGGTGAAGGGAACGGTTTTCAGACCAAAACCATTTAATACCCAGCCAGAAGCAGTTGCTGGAAAGAGTTCACAAATTAACACTAAACGAGTGTGCACAATAAGAACACGATTAGCCTCACGCTTTATTTTATTAGCTGCAGCAGCGTGTCTGAACTGTGTGTAACATCACACACAATTATCGCTGATTGCTAAGTGCATGGCCAGTGGTTTTAACAGTACTAAAAATGCCAAAGCTATTAAAGAAGACGAAGCATCAAATGAATAATGAAATTAAACCATTTCTGAAGGACACGAAATGTTATTTTAATTCCTCAAGCTTGTGCATTGAACACTTTAAACTGCCATTACCTAATAAAACATTTCTTCTAACTTATCTTTTACTTCATCCTTTATATATATATATATATATATATATATATATATATATATATATATATATATATATATATATATATTGGGGAAATAAGTGTTGGACGCGTCAACATTTTTTTCAGTAAGTATATTTCCAATGAGCCTATTCACATGAAATTTTCACCAGACATCAGTATTAACTCAAGAAATCCGCAATTATATGAAGTCTCCCAGTACCATGGGATGAAAAACAGCCACACCCCATGATGCTTCCTCCTCCAAACTTCACTGTTGGTATAGTGTTTTTATGGTGATGTACAGTGCCATTTCTTCTCCAAACATGGTGTGTAGTATGACAGCCAAAAAGTTCAATTTTGCTCTCATCTGACCAGACTACACTCTCCCAGTATTTCATAGCCTTGTCCAAATGAGTTGTAGCAAACTTTACACGAGCTTCGACATGCCTTTTCTTTAGTAATTGGAGTCTTGTGAGGTGAGCGTGAGCAGTGGAGGGCATTGCCTATTGTGTTCTCTGTGACGATGGCAGCTGCTGCCTCCAAGTGTTTCTGGAGCTCTTTCCGAGTGGTCCTTGGCTCTTGGGCTACTCTTCTGACTATTCTTCTGACTCCCTGGTCAGAAATCTTGCTAGGAACTCCTGTGCGTTGCCGGATGATGATGGAGTGATGTTGCTTCCACTCGCGGATAATGGCCTCAATGGTGCTTACTGGAAGATTCAGAAGTTTTGAAATACGTCTGTATCTGATTCCATCAATATGTTTTGCAACAACAAGGTTGTGAAGGTCTTGGGAGAGCTCTTTGCTTTTACCCATCATGAGATGTTTCTTGTGTGACACCCTGGTAACGAAAAGCCTTTTTATAGACCATCAATTTACTAACCCAGCTGATATTAATTTACACGGATGGGGGTATAATTACTTACGGATTTCAGCTGGTTCCTTGCCTTACCTTGCCTTGGAGAACTGCTTTTTCTTAGTGTGTTCAATACTTTTTCCCCCGAGTCATCCCACTTTATTACACATAACTTTATTTATGGAACTTAATGTTGTGAATTCTTTATATGTGTGGATTTTTTTGAGTTAATACTGATGCCTGGTGAAACTTTCATGTGAACAACCTCATTGGATGCGCTCAATACCTATTTCCCCCACTGTGTGTGTGTGTGTTTGTGTGTGTGTGTGTCCTTGAGTGGATAATTCTTGACAAAGTTGTGCATAAGCATTTCGCCAGTATTCTCCTTTATCATTAAATGCTGTACATTATATTTTCCAGAGTTTTTAGTTCTTTAATGCATTTTATTAAATTGTTATTTATATGTAATTATTTTACAGACGTTCATTTGCTTATTATTTATTTATTATATTTTGCATCTTTAATTGTAAAACATGTACGTTTTCGTAGTGATTATAATATAATATAATTATATTATATATAAAACATCTTTAATACATTTATATCTTATTACATTTAATATGTTATAAATCTTATATATATATATATATATATATATATATATATATATATATATATATATATATATATATATATATATATATAAAAATATATATATATATATATAAATATAAAGACTACGGCTAAACTGGAAGAAAAAAACCCAAATAAATAAAAGCGAAGGTCATTGTGAAAGGAGAAGGCACTGAGCGATGCTCTAATCAAAGCCGTGCAGTTTGGACCCGTCGCTCTGTATGAAGTATCGATCTCTATTTAAAGCCGAGGTGAGGGGAAATGACAGGGGGCCAAGCACCGTGTAATGAAGGCAGCACAAATAGCTCAGGACCTGTGGTTCTGTGGATGGACTGATTTCCCATCACACGGAGCTTCAGATATGGAGAAATAGGACTGGTGATCTTTCAAAAGACTGATCAAACAGCTTGTAAACATCTGTCAAATGTTCAGTCAACTGCACAGAACAGTGACAATGCAGCACATGACACCAACTGTTTGTTAACCAGACGTGCTCTTATGTAGTGTTCACGGTAGTGCTCAGAAAGGTTTCTGTTTATATACTGTATATACACCTTGTGAAATATGTCTACTAAACCCTGGACTAATCTGCATCTTAAGTAAGTTGTCTTTATCATTGGTCATCGTGAACAATATTGATCAGTCATTGGTCATCAAGAACAACAAACAAACAAATGCTATTTAATAATTTTTTAAAATGACTTTTTCAACAACAAAACCACAGATAACAACAACAACAACAACAACAGTGATAATAACAATACTACTACTACTACTACTACTACTACTAATAATAATAATAATAGTTATTATTATAATTATTGTTGTTGTTGTTGTTGTTGTTGTTGTTACAAACAAATTCGCCCCGATTAGACTATTTGGGATTTTACAAATATTCCGTTCCATTAGTTTTCTCTTTCTCTCATTCATTCTCTCTCTCTCTTTCTCTATTTCCTTCTCTTTCTCACTCTCTGTCTATCTTGACCTATCTCTCTCTCTCTCTCATTCATTCTCTCTCTCTTTCCTTCTGCATCTCTCTCCCTGTATCTCTCTTTTTCATTCATTCATTCTCTCTCATACACTCTCTCTCATTCATTCTCTCTCTTTCCTTCTGCCTCTCTCTCCCTGTATCTATTTAATTCATTCATTCATTCATTCATTCATTCTCTCTCTCTTCCTTAATGCCTCCCTCTCCCTGTATCTCTCTCGTTCATTCATTCATTCATTAATTTATTCATTCATTCTCTCTCTCATACTCTCTCTCTGTTTCATTCTCTCTCACCTTCTGCCTCTCTCTCCCTTTATCACTCTCTTTCAGTCATTCATTCTCTCTCTATTTCTCTCTCTCTCTCTCTCTCTCTCTCTCTCTCTCTCCCTCTCTCTCTCTCTCTCTCTCTCTTTGCTGAGGCAGGGTCATTGGTGGGTAATTAGTTTTGCTTTAATGGCCACTGGGCAGGTCAGAGGGGTTCCTGTAATCTCTGTATCTGCTCGCGTTTAGCTCGCCTCTTCCTGGTAATCTCACAAACCTATCTACAGCCAGTGCTTTAGAGCACGGCAGGATGACAGCTAGTGATAATGACCTCACACACACACACACACACACACACACACACAAAATATTTTGTTTCATAAAAAACATTGCCTACTTTTGGCTTTCGTAGCACATTAATAAGCACTGCATAAATCTTTTATAAAGGAATAATGGAGTATTTATATAAGGCTTATCTCAAAACAAAAGCCAGGGTGCCAATACTTAAATCCTTGGGGAAAATAGAATGTCAAATTTGTTTTATGACAATTTGAGTTTGGGATCTCAGGATATGTATTGGGTGAGTTTAGGAGGTGAGAGTTCTAGGGCTTTTAGTGCACTACACAGGGTCTATAGCACCATTATTTTATACCCTATGTAGTGAGAATATGTAGTGAAGGTATTTGGGGTTTGGCTGAACTGGAAGGAACTCAGGAAAAAAACACTTATTTATATTACGTATAAATATTATGTGGGTAAAAGTGAATAAAAATCAATCTGTAACATTGGATTTTGTGATAAGATTGTGCTTGGAATTGGAGTTTATAAAAGAAAACTGTCTACGCTTGAGTAGATCATGGTAGCCGGGAGAAAATATGTGCTTGCCAGAGACAACATGATGACGATGATGATGATGATGATGATGATGATGATGATTTCACATGCTCTTCCCACAACATCTGAGTTTTTATGACTTTCCTCTCAATATCTATATCCAAGTGAAGGTGAGAAGGATTTTTTTTTTAAAGACATCTCACTCTCCCGATGCTCTCTGGACTCCGAGGCTCGTTAGGAAGCCTAAATGATCTTTAATTAGTCTGTAATTACAGCCAGGCAGAAGTCCATGCTCCACAGGTGGTGACATTGAACAGGCTCATTAATATCATACACAGAGCTCAGTGCAAGTGAGTAGATCAAAGAGAAGCTAATTGAAGTTAGCTTAGCATCATGAGGAGGAATAATTGGGAAGGGGATGAAGACAAATCCGGGGATATTTAATTGAAACTTCAGTGGGGTGTGAAACGGCGGAAAACGGAGAGCTAGCGAATGTTTACAGTAAGAGGATATAAATATAAATAAAAGATGCATAAAGTAAAAGAGAATATGCATAAAGGATTAAATAATTTCTCCTCACTGTAATAATATAAGTCATTTGAATTAAATAATTTTTGCTAGGCTAACTAGATAACAGGCTGATGGTGTAACTCCTTGTGATAGACACACTGTCCAATCAACAACAAGCATGTGATGTTCTATAGTTTTGGTTTGGGGGTTGTGTCTTTGGTTTTGTTGTATTGTTTTTTGTTTTGGGGGTTGTGTATTTGGTTTTGTTGTTATGTTTTTTGTTTTGTTGTGTCTTTGGTTTTGTTGTTATGGTTTTGGTCTTGTTGTTGTGTCTTTGGTTTTGGGGTTGTCCATTTGGTTTTGTGCTTGTGTATTTGGTGTTGTTGTTATGTCTTTGGTTTTGTGGTTGTGTATTTGGTTTTGGGGTTGTGTATTTGGTTTTGTGCTTGTCCATTTGGTTTTGTGGTTGTGTATTTGGTTTTGGGGTTGTCCATCTGCTTTTGGGTTTGTGTATTTGGTTTTGTGGTTGTGTATTTGGTTTTGGGGTTGTCCATTTGGTTTTGGGGTTGTGTATTTGATTTTGTTGTTGTGTTTTTGGTTTTGGGGTTGTCCATTTGGTTTTGGGGTTGTGTATTTGATTTTGTTGTTGTGTTTTTGGTTCCTTATTGTGGTTCCTCTATACTTTTGGCTCATTCATACACCAGTCTGGATGCTGTTTAATCTCAGTCTGGTGCATGAGTAATGTTGAGAATGACAGTAAATGTGAGTTAGCAATAATAACACACACACACACACACACACACACACACACACACACACACACACACACACACACACACACGCCCACACGCCTGAAGGATGTCTGGCTTCTCAAACGCACCAGCACACAAATTCACAATGAATTGAATGAAAACTTTAGAATCACATGGATTTCTGTTGGTGCTGTTTTTTGTTTGTGTGTGTCTGGTATAAGATTTTTGTCATTGTGAAGCTTCCTATTATATTTTTGGAAAGATGCTACTCTATAAATAAATTGTGTGTCTGTGTGTGTGTGTGTGTGTGTGTGTGTGTGTGTGTGTGTGTGTGTGTGTGGGTGTGTGTGTGTTATTTTATTTCTGAGATATTAATGCAGCGTTTTCACTTGTTCCAGGAACAGCAATATTGGTGTCACTAACAGGATGCAGGATTGCCTCATCGGTTTAAACACAGTATATGCATTTGGGTCATGTGATCAGTTCCAGCAGCAATCCTTTAAAGAAAAAGAAACAGAGAACCACTCAACCGCGATAAACCTCGCTTTAATTACAGAACAAAAATAATGACATGTGGGATTAACAACAGTAGAGACGTGACTTTCAAGCAGGTTCTCAAGGTTAAGCCTCAGGGATTTAGAGGTAGAGGTGAAATAAGGTAAAGGACAAGAGAAAAAAATGTACACACACATACACACACACACACACGCACACACACACAGACAGAACTCCTACTATTGATGTAATGGTTTCTCACTTTCCCCATTCTCCATTCTGTCCTTCTCTTGACTCTATTCATCTACGACTGCCTCAGACATTCTGACACAGTGAGAGGTGAGAAAAATTGATACCTTGAGCAAGTGATGATAAAAAAACAGAGAAAAGATAAATAAAAAGGAAAAGAACAAGCCTAAGAAGAAGAAAAATAACACACAAAGATACACACACACACACACAAAAAAAAACCTGTCAAGCTGCAGCTACAGAAAGACTCACTGTTTAGGATTATTCTATGCCTTTATTACACAATGACCAGACTGCAGAACGTCAAGTGGCTGCACTTAAAGAAACACTCAGTGCTCTGAAAACACCCTGAAGCCATGATGTTACCGAACTTCATTACGAACAAACCATCTGTCCAGTAATGTCTGAGCAGTAAAGTGGGTTCAAGAGATGAACAAAAAGGCTCAGTTTGGGCCTTTTAAAATGGGCCTTTTAAAAGATTTATTTATTTATTTATTTATTTATTTTTGCGCCAACCTCAAACAGAATTTGTAAGATTTAGCAAACTGGTTGTATTTGGTATTTGTATTAAGTAGAGAGTCTTCTAATCTACTAGACGTTTAAAATGATGTACGTGACTGAAAAATTAAACCGTAAAACACAGAAGCTTAATGTCTACGAGAGCAGTAGTTATGGACCACGTTAGACTCCCCGCATTCACTATGGAGTGTGGTAACGCCTTACGCTGAAGTTCCTTTAACTCTTTATTTATTGCATTAGTTAACTAACAAATTAAGAAATTCAGTGTCAATTGAATGTAAACAAAAATGTTATCAAGTGGCATTTGTTCAAACCATGACTAAAAATAACTCCACGTTAATTAGCGAAATTTTAAATCAGATTGCATGTTCTTAATCGCTGATCAATTTCTGAACTCTCCAGGTAGAAATAGTACAATTTCTACAACAAACGTGTTAATTGAGCTGATTGTTAATCGGGATGTCAGCCATTTTACTTTTGGATCATATCATGAATGATGTACATTCATTAATGCTGGAGTTCATAATTTGTTACATGCTGTACAAATGATACAAGTGTTAGTTTCTTTGTTTGTCGAAAACTTTTTCTCATTAAATGTGGCCATGAACATTTTACTTTCAGGTCAGTAAAGTGACAAAACAGCTGACCAATCACAGTCCTCACCAGTGACTGCTTCAAAAAAAGACTCTGAGATAACTTTTACATTCATGACATTTGGCAGGCTCCAAATTTATCGCGCTTATACATCTGAGCCGTTGAGGGGTAAGGGCCTTGCTCAAGGGCCCAGCAGTGGCAGCTGTGCAGTTCTGGGATTTGAACTCATGACCTTCCAATTACTACTCCAACATCTTTAACCAGTGAGTTACACCTGGCCCAGGTGATGGCTTTTACAGATGGGATGTTATGAGCCTTTTTCAATCTGATGAGGATATGTTACGCTGAAAAGCTCTGACAATTCTGAAGCTGGTGGTCAGAAAAGTGTATACAAGAAATTACACTCCTGTGGATGTTGAGGCTGAGACTTATGTTAACATAAATGTATGTTTATTTATCTTATTTATTAATTTATTCAACGTATCTAGCTCCTTTCTAACACCCAAGCCGCTTTACAAAATATGTAACACGAAGCAACATCAAAATATTGTGTGAACAGAGCTAATTCCTAGACAAGATTGACACTTTTCCATATCAGCTACCATTTTGTGCCTTGTCCTTCCCAAATCAGGAACCCAAAGCTCAGAGGAGCTTGGTTTACCATGCATTACTCAGATAGAGAGTCCGATTGAACCGGTACACTCAGTTATTTTAGACCTACAAAGTGACAGGTACGTTAGGTGAACCTAAAAACTAGCAGTGTGGTGTGTGCGTAGCTGTTATGGTATCATTACCAGACCTGTACGCTATCTCTTCAGTCCATCAGGTCATTCGGAAGGTCTAATAGTAATCAATTCCTCCGTACATTATCGAGCTCACTGTCATCGTCTAACCAGGATGAGTTTCTGAACATCACGTCCCGCATCTTCTCACCTCCAAATCCCTCCTCGACACCCATCCTGATATCCCAGACTCCTTCATCCCTCCAGCTGCTGATCAATTTCCATCTCCATACAGACCCCAGAGCTGCGTACTCGCCGATCGATCCCAGAAAGAGATCGCAGATGAAATTGAAATTGAACGATGTGTCGAGTCACGATGCAGAGGATCAATGGAGGGATGCGTGGAGACGATGCCGAGATTAGTTATTTAATTAATAGGTTGCTTAAGAGAAAAGAGATGAAGGTCATCAGGGATGATGCTAGGTGGTTATGAGGTTGTTGCTCTACTGTCTCGAGGGTTAAGGATAAGGATGAGCGGACAGGAATCAGTACACTCAGGACACTCAAAAGTTCCCCAGTTAAAGGTTCTACATGAGCACCTGATGCAGTTCTGGTCAGGCCAATGTAACTGGTGTAAGACAATTATTATAATAGAAACAGGTAAAAAACACATTCAGAGTCAAAGTTATCATAAGCTGAGCATGCTCTCAGGCTCAAGGCTACAGTTAGAAAGTGCACATATGCTTCTCAAAGTCTCACTCATCCCCATTTACAGTAAAACCCAACAGAAACATTGCCTTGGTTACCAAGAATAAAGAATTTTGTAACCACATTTTATCTTATTTAGTCTCTCACTCTTAGGAAATTCAGAACCATGAAGGATTCTTAACTTGTCCCTATTGCAAAGAGTTTGAAATAGAACCCATTTAGGTTTTAGTCAACAAAGAACCCTCGGTTATCCAATGAACCCTTAAAGAAACCTCACAGAACCGTATTTTTCTAACAGCATGCCAAGTACCAAGACATTAAATGTTAAAATAATGTTAAAATAAAACTCCTGGCAGGTTCTACTAAAGATTTGTTCTACACACTTACCCAGTTAATACATGTAAAAGGTACTCTTAAGAGGTTCCTCAGTCCCTAAAACAGTGAGTCAATGAAAGGTTCCTGAAATCATTCCTGACTCACATTGATATCTCCATACTCCCAAAGAAACATTTCTGGGTTCATTAAAAACGTTTCTCTGTCCCTCAAAAACTTCTTGGGCTCTAAAAACAAAAACAAGCAAAAACAAACAAACAAACCCTACCTACATTCATGAAAAGGCTCCTGGGTTCCTAAAAGTGAACCAAATACCAAGATAGGTAAATGTTAAACCCCTGACAGATTCTAAGCATTGAGAAGAAAATAATGAGCAATCATTTGGAGTTTGTACTGCACACTTATCCAGTTAATACATACACACACTTCATCAAGGGTTCTTCAAGGGTTCTTCAAAGGTTTGTTTGATGATTAAGGGTTCATAGCTTCCCGAAAATGGTTCTACTTGTAATCCTTTTGGATAAGGCATGTTTTGAAATGCTAAACAAAATGAACAACATGGAGAATTGCAG
Organism: Ictalurus punctatus; assembly: GCF_001660625.3. Classification (NCBI taxonomy): domain Eukaryota; kingdom Metazoa; phylum Chordata; class Actinopteri; order Siluriformes; family Ictaluridae; genus Ictalurus; species Ictalurus punctatus. The sequence goes on along the minus strand of NC_030417.2, from coordinate 20,172,803 downwards.
ACAGATTTGGGACACAGTGGGATGAAATGAGGCTCTGTGGAGAGTGGACAGTTTGGGGACAGAGAATAACCTGAGGGGGATATGAGAGAGAGAGAGAGAGAGAGAGAGAGAGAGAGAGAGAGAGAGAGAGATTACTGTACAACACTATATCAGAGAACAGAAAAAGCCTCAGTGTCACGCCATTTCTTTTATTCTCTCTTACCCGTATATTCTCTCTAACACGGTGCAGTATAATATAGTGGCATCAAATCAGGAAATATTTGGGAATGATAAAAATAAAAATGTATTATCACGTAAAAAGACACATGAGGGACATGAAGTGATAAAAAACCAACACTGATAAATTCATATGATTTATAGTAAATAATGGATACTGTGTAGAGCAACTGATACGGATATATATACACAGTATATATAAGGATATATATAAGTGTAAAAGAGGAAAATGGTTAGAAGAAGAAGAAGAAGAAGAATATATCAATGTAATGACATTAAACATGTGGCATTAAATTAGACATTAAACATAGAAGCACTAGTACAAAGTGTATACTACCAAAACTGAAAGGTAAAACATAATTAAAATATAAATATATTAAATAGTATACATTTATAAATGACTGTTTTTTGAGGTATTGTTTCGTATTTACAGCAGAATTTCTTTTTTTTTTTTAAGTCCAATATTATCCTTAAGAATCCTTTAGTTTTATGTAAAAACAAAGGTTTTATGTAGAACTTGAGGATTTCACATAGAAAAGAAAGACTGTAGAAATAACCATCCAAGAAACCCTGCACTGTGTGTGTGGTGCTGTTATAGTAAAATAATCAACAGGATGACGTGATGAAGCGGAGTTATCGGATTATTCTCCTATAACAGCACGTCTTCAAGTGGTTTATTCCTCTTATACAACAGCAACTTGCCAATGAGTACAATTCTTTACTGATTTAAGGATGACACGTCATACATTTTATCCATTTATAGTTACATTTAATGTTGTAGAATGTTCTGCAAAACAAGATAGTTCCTGTTGTCACTTATATTATAGCAGCTATAAACAGTCGTTCCCTCAACAGTCTCTCTTTATTCTCTCTTAAAGTTAATAAGACAAAAATAAATGCAGCGTAGATGTAAACTCCTCTGTCATGAAGAGTGTTACAGCTCTTCTACAGTCACCCCTGACTGTTACAAAGTGCGGACACTGGAGACTCATTCCATAAATGCTACATAAACTTACAATCTCATTACAGAAAACTTCACAATGTCAACAATCATACTCTATTAAAAAAAACCCTTTTATTATTAGACTGTTGTATATCGGAAAATTCATTAGGTTGATCCTGATTTAATTCCTGCATGCGTGAAGAAGGAATTCTCAGGTGCTTTCGGTGGAGAGAAAAAAATTAGGAAGGATGGAGGAGAAGGAGGAGGAGGAGGAGGTGGATTAAGTGTGTGATGAGGATGTATAGATAGATTACATTGCCATGCAGGGTGCGTTGTCACTACGGTGGCTTTCAATAATTCTGGCCTGTCATGAATATGGAAAGATTCTCGCCATGCTACATTAACCGGCTCATTCTGCCCCACGTCCCAGAGAGAAAACAAAGGATGTGGCACAGTGAGCATCTAATGGAGAAAAAAAAAACACCCTCAATTGCATGACAACCATGCAGCCAGACGCAACCAAATGCTAACGGTATGACGGACCTAATGCGGCGTGGTGACGGGAAGGAAAGCAAATCAGCTCTCCTATGAAGCTGACAACCATGTGTGTGTGTGTGTGTGTGTGTGTGTGTGTGTGTGTGTGTGTGTGTGTTTGTGTGTGTGTGTAATTGGAGCCTACTCAAGTGCATTATTTCAAATACGTGTAGCACTGCACAATATATCATTTGTTATGTACCCATATTGCAGAAGTTATCATGTGAGTATTCTGAGGAGCTCATATTCCTCATGCATCTTCTGTAACACATGATTCCCAACTATGATGTCATAAAATATGCAAATTTCTTTTTAAAAATAAGATATTTCTATTTGAAAGGAGATATTCTAATAACAATACTATTATTACAAGCTGTATTAGACAAAATGTGCACCACTGTTTTAATCGCTTGAGCAGAAAATTTGAATAAATTTGTATAATAAATATTTCATTAAATATAGTACGCTGATAGGGTTTTTACTGAAAGGGTGCCAGAAATTTTTGAGTTGATGGTAGGAACCTCCCTCCATTCTTGTTAGACAAAACATACACACTGCTGCAAGGTAAAATTAAGTGCAGCTTTCCAAACAAGTGATATTTGTGACAGGAAACAGAATGCTCTATTAGGTCCACACACACACACACACACACACACACACATACACACACACACACACACACACACACACACACACACACACACACACACTTTTAAATAAATCATTTACATAAAATAAATAATAACCAACTTCTTGAAGTGGGCAGGAAACAGGAAGTTGAGAGTCAGGTTTCGATTCTGCAGGTTGGAACATTTCCTTTCAAAACTTTTTCTTCCTACAAACATGGTGGGAATAACAGGTTTGGAAAACGTGCAACCAAAAACACTACATTCCTGATGGTTTCCATTAGGGGCTCAGTGGTTACCATTAAACACCACTGGAATTAGATATAGACATTCTTTCAGAGAACCATTAAACTCTCATCAGGAACCATTATACTGCTATCATCAGAAAACACTAAAATACAACCAGAAACCAATAAATACCATCAGGAACCATTAAAATACTATCAGGAACCACTAACTTGCTACCAGGACCCAGTAAAATATCAACAGAAACCACTCAAATATCATCAGAAACCATTAAACTAGCATAATGGGCCCCCAGAGATGCTTTAAAACACCATTAGTCACATTACATCTAATATTTGTCGATGTCTAATATGTCTAATACAGATCTATATTTATAAAGGTAAAAAGCAAAAGCGTTTAAGTGAAATGAGAAAAGTGAGTAACCGTGAGAGGATATAGAGGATTATGCCTGATTTGCGCCGCCGTCCCACCCCTCCGTCTCATCCGTTTCTTCTCCAACCCCGTGTAGTCCACTTGACATTTCAGCCGTCCTTTTTTTTTCAGAAATGACCTTTTGACGATGTCCATGTGCTTTTTTCCGCCCATTAGGACATCTTTCATGTGCGCTTGTGGTCTTTCAATTATGAATTACAGCCAACTTTTCACCTTTTTTTTTTACTCTTTTGCACTGACTCCTGTTACGCTGATCAGTATGTTTCAGAGATAAAGCGCAATTTCTTTCTCCTTTTATGCCAAAACACGTCCGATCAGCCGAGACATGCTCGTAAGTAAGTAAGTAAGTAAGTAAGTAAGTAAATAAATTTCGTACGACATGAAAAACAATGAAAAATAAATGTTTTGATACTTTTATTATTACAGTTTGAGAGAAGACATCTGAAATCTGATAAATGACTGACGTGACTAAAATCGTTGTGATGCCTCCAAACACACACACACACACACACACACACTTCAATGGCCTAAACATTATAATTTCAGTAGCGACAGTGTATTACCTCCAGCACTAACTGTGTGTATGTGTGTGTGTGTGTGTTGCCGTTTCTTTCTTTCTTTGTTTGCGCACTTTATTTACTCTTCATCCTGCCTTTGCAAACAAGCGAGATGTACTAGCTCAGGTGAGCACGCGTTTGAAGAGCTAGTGCCGCGCTGATGTCGGCTCGGTTGGAGGAATTTTAATGAACACGCTATCAGCTCGGCCCTCCGGGGAGCGCTTGTTTGGAAATAATTATCTTTTACAGCCGGTAAACTAAGCTTACACAACTAAGCGCTAGCTCGAAGGGGAAACACGGCGGCCGTTAGGAATGCGGCTGCGATCCGTCACTTAAGTAAGAGGTGTTGCATTCATCTTCAGCGAACGTGTCAGGCGATTACTCAAGCGCTAGTTTCTGGCCTGAAGATTTGCAAAGCTCATTGATTACTGCTGCTGGTGACAGATCACCTGCTAACACGAGTTTTACACTGAGAGAGAAAATGCTAGAGAATTCAAAGCTACACAGCACGGGGAAATGATCAGCCCCTGTATATATAAAAGGTTGTGTTTTTTTTTTGTTTAAACAAAGGCCACTGAGTAGCAAGCTAACTGCTTGATATTAGCATGTATGTTAGCAGACTGGTATTCATGATGCAACCGAGTACCAATAGATTCCCCAGCGGCCAATGGTGCCGATATCAGTTCAAAACTCTGTCAGCGTAGCATACTGAGCTTCAAAGGTTAGCGATCGCAGAGTGGCGAGGAGTGACAGGGAAAGGGTTCGGGACGGCGGCCAAACAAAGTGAACGTGGAGATGAAAACAAGGTTCCAGCCTGTTTGTTCAGGGACAAATCTGTGTTTGGCACCGCTGCTTAATAGAGCTCAGGGGTAACAAGGTAATTTAAGACACGACAGCTATATCACTGAGAGCGGGACATAAATTTACCTCATCGCACTTAAGGCAAGGACACGGGGACAGACTGAGCAGAAAGAGAAAGGAGAGACAGGAATGACGGGAATGAGGCGTGAAAGTAGCTAGACAACATCTACGTGCTACTCTCATGCTCTGGATTGGCCAAGCCCCCTTTTGGGCATCGCATGTTGCTCCTGAGCCCAACTACAACATTGAAATGAAGAGTTGGCGAACTATTACAGTAGATTTTTTAATATTTATTTTCGTCCTGGGATGTCACAGAGTTTAATAAACAATCTCTTTTGTTGTTGCTGTTGTTGTTGTTGAAAGAATATAAGCACACATGCACATACAAACACTATGTGAATAAAGGCATCTGCATTAGAAATGCCAGGTTTCCCCAGGGACATTAACATTCTTTATCACACCTAATGGAATTTGGCGCATGTTCATTCCATAATACAGCATTGCACATTCATTTTCGAGAAGCGTGAAATGAAATTATGGCTGAAAAATCGGTGACATGACGCATGTGGGGTTTGGGGGGACTAATGAGATTGGATTGGCTATGTGAAGGAAATCCTCCTTATGTGAATATGCAGAAAATCATTAGGATCTACACACAGAGTCCGATTTATTAGTCGTGTCTCCCCTGTAGGTGAGTCTAATCGACTGCTGGGGCATTTAATAAAGGAATAATGGTGAAAGACGAATAAAGTTGATTGTAGAAGGTACTGCAATTTATTACGATCGGCTAGAGTGTACTTCTATTGAATAACCAAACGACATGGCCACTGATAACCAATAATCACCTTTTCACTCCATTTTCTGCAGCATGAATACAGAAAAATTCAGCTGTCAATAGTGCAAAACAGTTCCTTAAAGTCATCCTGACCTCTACAGCATGATGTTTACATGTTAAACGCCTTTTACATGATCATTTTATGCTTCAAATTTCACTAAATGTTACATTTTCCATATAAAATATTGACTGCTTCAGAGGCGGAGTTACATATAACACTATGCCAATGCATGCATTGCGTAAATCAGTGGTTTTCAAAGTGGGGGCCACCCGGGGGGCCTCAACAATTTGGTGTGAAAAATAAATAAATACATGAGATGTAATTATTAATAAAAACGGGGGATATATTCAGAAGTCTGTATTTTTAATGTGTTTTAAAGACATCTTGCAAAAGGGGGGCCTCGGTCAAATGATAATGCCATTTGGGTGGACCTTGCCCTTTTAAAGTTTGGGAACCACTGGTATAAATTTCCAAATGGGTGTTTCCAAATTTGCATAATCATGTATGTGCATAGATTCTGGTGTTTTTAATTAAGGTAAACATGTAGAAATGTTCCTAGTCGTTTCATAGTTATTAAATACACATTAAACAATGTATTATTCGACATAAAATGTTTCTAATGGTTTAGAATTACCTGTCGCGCCATAGCAGAAAAAGATCCAGAAGAAGCCACACTCACTATATAGCACATCAGCTAGCTGGCTTGCTAGCTCACATCCACTCGCACGTTCCGGTTAAAGATGCTTCCGGTAAAATTAGCATCCCTTTGTCCTTTTCAGCTTCATATATTATGAGCTTTCATATTTTTAAGTCAAAAGTCAGATTAGTGAAAAAAAGGATCGTTGCTATGTCCGTTGATGATGTCACTAACTCTACTGTAGTATCCGTTTTGAACAAGGAGATGGAATTTTACATGGCGAAAAGGAACGGTGGGTAGAGAAAGGAACAGGTGGGTAGAAATAACCAAACTAATCAAAGTAAAACACAGAACAGCTGAACACATTAGCATAGTAAACCAATGATGGGGGGTGGGGGATGGGGGGGTTGCGGAGACAGGACTGAAACAAAAACAACGGCCCATGAAAATGGCAACAACAAACTAGAGCAAAAGTTAAAAACATCTTCTAAAAAAAAAGTATGACTGAAAACTTTTATTTTTTGACCTGGATACGAGCAAGTGGGAGATGTTGGACAGGAAAAGTAAAGTTTGAGAAGAAATAAAGGTATAAACTGGAGGTTGGAGGTGGTTAGTCTTGAGGAGCCCCGTGTCAATCAAATGTATATTCCGGGGATTTTTTATTTTTTTTCACAGCTGAGAGAAAAGCCCCGTTATTCGAGCCAAAGGTGATGATTGACAGCCAGACGAAGGTCACCTTCCCCAGTGATAGGTGGAAATGGATTTTTCCTATTTTTACCCAAACCTGAAATTCCTGATTTTGTTGATGACTCTGTGTGCACGTTTAACACTCCCACATACTTGTTTAACAGCGCCACCTCGTCCCTGACGACTGATTAAACCTTAATGGATCTGGACCTGGTTCCATCAGCGACAGAAAGAGAATTAGTGGCATGTTGATGTCCTTCCGCAGTGGAAATCGTGGTCGATCCTTCTCCCTGTCTCCATTAGTGCCGAGCATGATGAACAGAGAGACGGGATAAACGAATGACAACGAAGAGCACGCCTCGCTACGCTATCATCGTTAGTATTAATAAACAGAGCAATGTACATTGTACATTAAAGCTACAGGAATGAAATGACATTGTTAAAAAGGAGGTATGGAGAAAAGTCGAGAGCGGAAAAAGGAACAATGCTATAGTAAGCAGGTCAGCGTGATGAATGAAGGTGTCTCACGGGGAACATGGGGGACGCGGCGATGCTTTTATTAGTGGACAGATAATTGTGTGCGTGTGTGTGTGTGTGTGTGTGTGTGTGTGTGTGTGTGCATGTGTGTGTGTGTGATTGAGTGTGTGTGGATAAACGTTTGTTGGTGTTTCTTCGTCTTGATTGCAATGGCAATGAAACCCACAGACTTTCTGATTGACGCTGCTGGAACAGACATTCCAATGTGTATGTGTGTGTGTGTGTGTGTGTGTTAGAGATAGGGACACTGCATTAATGGAGCTTACACACAGAGAGTGTATCACTGTGACAGACACCGTAACCCCCACACGCTGTTGGAGCATAAAAGAACTCATTCACTCTGGGTGGACCCCTGGGAGCATGCACACACACACACACACACACACACACACACACACACACACACACACACACACACACACACTTGGAAAACAGATCACGCAACATAGAAAAAAGCACTCACTAGAACAATCTATAAAACCTTCTGCATGTAAATTAAAATTCTAAATTCTAAACACACACACACACACACACACACACACACACACACACACACACACACACATACACACACTAAAACAAATTCTCCATAATATAGGTGGAGTCAAGAAAATACACAGCAGATTAGAAAACGCAATCATTGATAACATATATGGAAGGACAGAGGAGTTTACACTTTGCAGATAAAAGGTGATGTGTCAGTCTTTAAGGAATAAAAGTAGCATTTGCTGGTAAATTGCTGTGGTATAAGAGGAATAAAACACTACGGGACGTGCTGTTAGAGGAAAATAATCAACTTTGTTGTTGCAGCAATAACTCTGCCTCATCACACACGTAATAATAAAACCAGACCTCAGCATTTTCTTACATACCGTAAAATAAACCCTTAGCACTGACACACACACACACGCACAGAGCTTCTAGTATTGATGTAATGGTTTCTCACTTTTATCTCCACAGAGACAACAAGAGCACTTTACCTTCCTAATTAGCGATAGAAGAAGCTCGTTAGGACTTGCTACAGAGCTACAATCATATGGGAGATCACTTTTTATTCAAAATGTGACAGTATCATTACTCCCATGATGCACCTCTCCTACATGATTGACATTTCGTCGTTGGAGCGTTCTGTCTCACATCACATCAATTCTCCGTTAATATATATTTATACTTCACTCCAGTTCAGTAATATTCTTGGGTTTGCGCACCGCAACCGCCTTCTTCAAATTCCACCAGAGATTTTCTATGGGGTTCAAGTCAGGTGACTGTGATGGCCCTGTAGTATCTTCCAGGATTTTTTCTGCAACCAAGTCTTGGTGGAATTTGAGGTATGCTTGGGATCATTGTCCTGTTGGAAGATCCAATGACGCCCAAGCTTCAGCTTCCTCACAGACGGCATGACGGTTTCTCCTAGGATTTCCTGATACTTCAATGAATCCACCTTGCCTTCCACACGCTGCAGGTTTGGAGTGCCAGACAATGCAAAGCAGCCCCAGAGCATCACCGAGCCACCACCATTCTTGACTGTGGACAGAGTGTTCTTTCTTCATTCCTCATTTCTTCATTCCTTCATTTCTTCCAGATATACCGCTGATCCATCGTGCCAAAAAGTTCCAGTTTTGTTTCATCGCTCCGCAGAACAGAATCCCAAAACTTCTGTAGCTTATTTATATGATTTTGAGTCGACTTTTCTTGTGCTTTTGGGTCAGTAATGGTGTACGTCTTGGAGTTCTGGCATGGAAACCTTCTGCGTTTAGTACACGCCTTACTGTGCTCACTGAAACCTCAGTGCCTGTTGCCCCCAAGTCTTGCTGCAGGGCTTTTGCAGTCACTTGAGGGTTTTTCCACAATTGATAGCTTCCTTTTTCTGCCCTGTCCAGGTATTTCATGCACGTTCTGCTCATAGCCAGTTCAGGTATTTCATGTGTTCCAGCTCAAGCACACTTGATGCAACTAATGAAGCCCTTGATTAGTTGCATCAGGTGTGCTTGAATGGGCGCACGGTGGTTGGCACGTTCAGCTCACACCTCCGGGGTCAGGGTTTGATTCCCACCGTGGCCCTGTGTGTGTGGAGTTTGCATGTTCTCCCCGTGCTGCGGGGGTTTCCTCCGGGTACTCCAGTTTCCTCCCCCAGTCCAAAGACATGCACGGTAGGCTGATTGGCGTGTCCAAAGTGTCCATAGTGTATGAATGGATGTGTGAATGTGTGTGTGATTGTGCCCTGTGATGGATTGGCACCCTGTCCAGGGTGTACCCTGCCATGTGCCCCATGCTCCCTGGGATAGGCTCCAGGTTCCCCGTGACCCTGAAGAAGGATAAGCGCTATAGAAGATGGATGGATGGATGGAGGTGTGCGTGAGACAACACCTGTTTTGCATATTTGTGCTGTTGTGAGGGATTCTATTCAGGGGGTTAAATAATTTTGAAACTTGAGAAATCATTAAAAGTTGCATTTTCAGTTGAATTTGGAGAAACCACAGTATTCATTGTGTTGAACTATTTAAATTGCTTTTGTTTGATTTGTTCATTGCATAAAGCTGAAAGTCTGTCAAGTTTGACAATAAACCTGATTTACAATGGGGGTTGAATAAATGTATATTTATTTATTTATTTGTTTGTTTGTTTGTTTGTTTACTTATTTCCATGTGTGCAGAGCGTCTAGTCAGGAAGCAGAGTGTAAATGTACGCTGTTGTTGTTGTTTTTGTTAGCACAGTGGCAGATCCTGTGTGTGTGTGCCATTTAATGTCTCTGGGATGGTGTGTGCTCAGTTCTCATCCTCATGGCTGATCTGTAAGTGTCACTGCATGGACATTAATGCTGACCTCAGAACAGGAGCTGAGGAGGATGCATGGACACACACACACACACACACACACACACACACACACACACACACACACACACACACACACACTCTCTCCCTCTCTCTATTGTTTTGTATATGGAGTTAAAGGGACAAGTACTCTCTCTCTCTCTCTCTCTCTCTCTCTCTCTCTCTCTCTCTCTCTCTCTCTCTCTCTCTCTCACACACACACACACACACACACACACACACACACACACACACACACAGGGTGCACTAAGTGTCTGGAGTGTAAAATACTGATGAATTATTAAATATGGTCACTAATAGTGAAAGCTGTGATTATATAGTATCAAGAAGAGAGAGAGAGAGAGAGAGAGAGAGAGGCTTTGACTTTAATGTATCAGTATAGCATATTTACATATTTAATTTTTTTTTTTTAAAGAACGCCATCAGACCCCCACCCACACCCTCCACCCAGGAATCCCAAACCCCTTCAGTCTTACTATAAATCCATTACAGTCCATAAATCTATATGAAAGACCACAGTCCAGTTTATATTAAAGCCTTTTCTTGAAGCTGATGTCCATTTTCTTCATCTGAACCACACCACGTCATTTCCGTGGTGATCGCACGTTCAGGTTTACATTTTTTGTTGCGTGTTGTGCAGATGTGAGGAATTTATCTTTGTCTGGGAAGTGCCTTGTCAGTGAGATGTTCGGTTTTCCTTTGGTCAGTTGTAAAAACCGGTTACTCTTTTCTGTAGTGTACAGTAGTTCAGGCTGCTCTGAAAAGTTATTTGGCTGATCTGGGTCGACCTCGACCTCCTCCATGTCTGTGAGCGGTTCTTCGCCTGTAGCTCCTGCGCTGAACCCGGGTCCCTCGCTCTCTTGCTGTGGCTGTTTGGATGATTCCACCACCTTGTCCATCTTCTCTCCCCCCGTTTCCAGCTCGGTTTTATTGTTAAACTCAGCAGTGTGTTCTTGTGTGGGCTCTGTTGTCCTCAGCAGTGAGAGAGAGAGAGAGAGAGAGAGAGAGAGAGAGAGAGAGAGAGAGAGAGAGAGAGAGAGAGAGAGAGAGCGATGAAAAATGAAAAAAGAAACAAAGGAAATTTCAGGCAAAGCAGGAAATGCAAGGTATTGTTTCTGTTGTTGAAAGAAACAAAGAAAGAAACAGATAGGCATTAAGAGAAAGAAGGGCAGAGAAAAATCATTAATTCTCTAGCATTAATAAGGAAGGATGAAGATCAGAGAGAGATAACGGAGTTTTCACCCAGACTTTTATGTGAATTTTGAAAATGTGAATAAATAAATCTGAGAAAAAGCATCAAAATATTTTTAAAAATATATTTTTTTCCACCTTTGTCTGATAAAGATGAGATGTGAAAGAGGGATGAAAATGTGTGCTTTTTTAAAAATATAAATAATGATGTAGGAGAAGTACGTCCCATGTTTCAGCTCAGTATCCAGACATAGAAACATGGCCGACGCTCCAGCACTGTTCCCCAATCACCTGTACCTCAGATGCAGGATACTCCTGATATTCTCTGAAATTTGATTTTAAATTGTAAAACATTTCAATAAAGCTGTATGGAGACAAAGAGCTGTGAGATATACAGTACGTAGGTGTGTGTGTGTATTTTTTTGTGTGTGTGTGTGTGTGTGTATGTTGTGTGTTATTGAGTCTGGTTCCTGTCTGCATCCTGTATTCTCTTTAATCTCGGTAGCTCGGAGCGTCGCTCGCCTCACAGCAGGGAATTTTCTCCCGCCTCTTCCCCTCCACACACTCCCACTGGGCTCCGACTCCACTCTTTTCCTCACTAACGTCTGCCTTTGCGGTGTGTTACGGAGTGTGTTATTGCGTGACTGAATGCTTAGCGATCACAGCACACACATACAGACACACTTGTTGGAAAAAGTCCACACTTTTCTGCTGTAGTGGCTTCCTACTGATATCACAGCATTATACTATAGCCTCATTTCACATCAAATATATATTTACACGCACACACGCACACACACACAGCCTTTATTCCTCTGACTCAGTGTCATTACTGGACCTGAAAAATCTGCTGGTTCAGGAAAAACCGTTATTTAATCATGTGATTTTCTTCAATAATGAAAAACAAGACAAAAAAAATGTTATATATTTTTGGCCAGAGATGCAAGAGAAATGTTTGGTTTGGGCTTCTGATTCTATGTAGAACAGATTGCTTCACTATATTAGACAGGATTATGAGGAAAGTAAGAACCCTTAAATATCTAGAGCCTTTGAGGAACACTTTTGTTTTTTTTTATGAGTGTACAGTTGAGCAGGTTGTGTCATTGTGCAGTGTTAATTTATGTTAGTGTTTGGGTTTGAGATAATAGAACAGCTTTCCTTTATATCGGGTTATAGGTTTCCATTAGAACTCACCGGGAACCTGGAGGAAACGGATGAGAGGACATGTGAACCTCCACACAGACCCTATCTGTTCTTTGGTTTTGTTTTGTATTTGTTCAAACGAGTGCAACAGCACTCGTTACTAAAAAGAAACAGTTAGAGAAACATTTTGCAACTAATTAGGTTAATTGGTAGCAGGTCAGAAACATGATTGGGTATATATAAAAAAAGGTATCTTAGAGAGGCAGAGTCTTTCAGAAGTAAAGATGGGATGGAATCTGGATGGAAGCAGATGTTGCTCTAAAACCTGTATATACCTTTCAGCATTGATGTTGCCTTTCCAGATGTGCAAGCTGCCCATTCCATAGGCACTAATGCACCCCCATACCATCAGAGATGCAGGCTTCTGAACTGAGTAGTGATAAAAAGCCGGATGGTCCCTCTCCTCTTTAGTCCTCTTTAATTTAGAGGACTCGGCATCCATGCTTTCAAAAAAGATTAAAAAATTTCGAATCGTCTGACCACAGAACAGTTTTCCACTTTGCCTCAGTCCATTTTAAATGAGCTTTGGCCCAGAGAAGATGGCGGCGTTTCTGGATCATGTTCACATATGGCTTCTTCTTTGCATGATAGAGCTTTAACCAGCATTTGTGGATGGCACGGCGAACTGTGTTCACAGACAATGAGTTCTGGAGGTGTTTCTGAGCCCATGCAGTGATTTCCTTTACAGAATCATACCTGTTTTTAATGCAGTGCCGCCTGAGAGCCCGGAGATCACGGGCATGCAATATTGATTTTCACTCTTGTCCCTTGCGCACAGAGATTTCTGCAGATTCTCAGAATCTTTTGATGATATTATGTACTGTAGATGATGAGATTGTTTGGAACTCACTAAATGTCAAGTGGAAAAATGTTTATGAGAATTGTGAGAAGTAAACACATAATTGCGAGAAATAAACTCAAAATTGCGCGAGATGTTAACTCAAAATTGTGAGAAAAAATGAATTGCGGGATGAAAATTTTTCAGGAAAAAAATTTTTCCTCCGAATTTTTCACTCAAAATTTTCAGGAATTTTTTTTTTTTCAAAATTGCTCAATTTAAACTCGCAATTACCTTTTTAATTTTTTTTTTCTCCGTGTAAGAAATGGGCTTCCACACTTTATCGTGTTTGTTATTCGGAGAGAAAATTATAAATCAATAATCACCACCAGCCGCCGTTATACAGTATATAACTCTATAACAGAATTGTCTTCAATACTGTTTTAAAATACTCCACGTGGAACAGGTTTTAAAAAAAGGGTTAAAAGGTGAGAGCAGCATAATTAGCATTACTTTTTTCTCTCATGCAAAATATATAGCAAGTATAACCCTGTTCATACGTGTGCCTCGGTATGAATGTGGAATTGTGAAACTGCAGGATGCTCATCTCATTTCGTCCGGACACAGCGACAGAGTTCTCTCAGACCTTAACGATTTCCAGGATTTTCTCTGCTCCTGAGTACAGATGAGAAAACCTTTTCCATAAATCAAGCACCAAATGGCACCTGTAGTACATTCAAGATTTTTTACAGCTTCATATATTCTCTGAGTCACTTTATAACCGTCTTTTATAAAGTCTTCTGAGACGTCACTTAATTGTACTCTCACTCTATTTCACTTCATTTTCTTCTAGTAAGTGTGTTTTATCATTTTACCTGTGAGGCAAAAGCTTGACTGTTAAATGGTCGAGATAATCGCTCAGTAATGTAAGCTTGTCAATGAAATGGGATCTCATGTTCATTTGGGGAGAAAATGGTGTCTAAATGAGACATTTATATGCATATTTCAGCTGCATTTAATGTTTACTTCAACAGCTAAAAAACATTTGATTAAATTCAGAAACGGGTTATTGGTGATTCATTTTGAAAAACTTAGTGGACTTAGTGAAAGTTCAAATTGTTGGACTTTGTGTGCAAGTTCGTGCAACCCGACCAATGTCACTGTGTAAGAACTCCAAAAGAAAAGCAATCTTTTAATCTCGACCAGTTCATTAATTGCAGCAAGATGAGTGCAAGCGTTTTTTCCCCTCCACTTCATTCTCTATTGCACCTTCTCTTTTTTTAGTCCTTTTTATTTAATTTGCGCGGCCATCCACTATCTCTTCATCTCTCGCCTCTTCCTCCACCCACATTATTCCACAAATTGCAATTCCGAGGCGCTTTATAGATTAAGCAGTCCGTGCACGATGAGAGAGAGAAAGAGTCAAAGTTAGAGGACACAAATTCAGATGAGTCTTTAGAGATCTTACAGAACTGACCCTTAAATTCTTAAAAATGTTCACACTCGCAAGTAAAAAGTCACTTGTGTCACTCACTGCTACTATTGTTGCTTTTGGGCGTGGCCTGTCCTCCATAACTAGTTAAAGACTAATTAAATAGCGCAGTAATCCATGTGAAAATTGTCTGTTCGATTTACTTGTTACGTGCACGGCTTCATACTAGCTTCCTTCTCAGATTAGATTAGCAAAGCGAGCTAAGTGCACTAGCTACGTACACTCACCAGAGGCCCCAACGATCTCTGCTACTTCCTTCCGAGATTTATTTTTCTTTGTAACACACCTCTCCACATGTTTCATATGACAGTATAAGCTGTTCCATTGGGAAATAACTGCAGGCAGGACTGAAAAGTCTCAAATGAATGAGGAAATGGAAGAAAGTCGGACCGTACGCTGCATAGGATTGGTCTGAGGAATCATTCAAGGCGATTTGAATGATTGGCCAATTGATTCATAATAATAATATTCAAATATGTGTGTGTGTGTGTGTGTGTGTGTGTGTGTGTGTGTGTGTGTGTGTGTGTATATATATATATATATATATATATATATATATATATATATATATATATATATATATATATTGAAAGAGAGAGAGAGAGAGAGCAACTTATCTTAATTCTGACTCAGATTTGGCCGAGAAAGATGTTTAGTTTCTACTCTGATATGGCACACACACACACACACACACACACACACACACACACACACACACACACACACACACACACACACACACACACACAGCATGAGGTTTTGGCCATGGAAGGAAACCCAAGAAATGAAAACAGTGCTGATCGATGACACACAGGTGAGACCATTCATCACTTACTCTCACTGTTTCTCCTCAGAGAGAGAGGGAGCAAGAGAGAGAGAGAGAAACAGAGAGTGAGAGAGACGAAACAGAGAGAAAGAGAGAGAGGATCGAATAATAGAATTTTTTTAATGATTTTATTCAAATATGTGGCTTTCTACAAGTATTAATGGATTTAATATCAGATAGATAGATAGATAGATAGATAGATAGATAGATAGATAGATAGATAGATAGATAAATTTTAAAAAATATTTTATTATAAAAATAAACATTTTTGCACATTTTTTAACGTTGCAAATATATTAAATACTGAAAGTTATTATTATTATTATTATTATTATTATTATTATTATTATTATTATTATTAGAAATGCATAGATACCGATAACCGATTATTCAGAGTGATATCGGCCAATACCAATAGTTCTGCCTTGTTATACCTTCTTTTAAATAAATAATAATTAATTCCACAATTCTGAAAGAAATGCAAATAAAAACTTTATTCTCTCCATTTCAACAAGTTGTTTCACAGTAACTGGTCTCATGAACAGAAAAGACATTACTCACATTAACATTAACACATGAACTCAATTCTGAAGATTAAATTAAGATTTTGAATGTTAATTTATTGAATGTTATTAATTCATATTAACATTGACTGAATTCTAAAAAAAAACTCCTGTCAGTCTCACATTCACTCACCACAGACAAAAGCATTTCTACTTCATCACTGAACATCGAACTAGTAATATATAGCCTAATATCAACTTTTTTTAATGATATTAACTCATATTAACATTAACTGGATATGAAATATACTACTCTACAAATATACTGTTTTGTGCAATATATACTTTTTTATGTCAACTCATCTTCATTTAAATCTTTCAACGGTGTACTGGCCCTTTAATTCGGCGTGAGCAGCCAGGTGGGGAAAAAAATTTGACTCGACACTGAAACTCCCGTTTCACTAATGCTCACTTCCGGTGTAAAATTTTAGCGGTGCAGAGATTATAGAGCTTACAGAGCTTACAAACTGCAGTTTTGTCATAATTCCACACAAGAGACATCTGCTTTACACACAGCATGAAATCGATGTGTTTTCCTGCCCTCTTTTGATTGACAGGATATAATCGGCCCTGATCATCGGATGTTTTTAAACTATCGGCCGATACATCGGTACACCTAAAATTATCATTATTATTATTATTAGCATTATTATTATTATTATTATTACCTTGAATTGCTTTTACTGTGTAGTTACAGAATAATATGCTTTATATATACAGTGGGGGAAATAAGTATTTGACGCATCAAATACTTCAGTAAATATATTTAGGTAAATATATTTCCAATGCGGTTATTCACATGAAATTTTCACCAGACATCAGTATTAACTCAAAAAATGCACAATTATTTAGAATTCACAACATACATCCATCTTCAACTGCTTACTCCTTTTCAGGGTCACGGGGGAACCTGGAGCCTATCCCAGGAAGCACTGGGCACAAGGCAGGGCACACCCTGGACAGGGTGCCAGTCCATCACAGGGCACACAATCACACACACCCATTCATACACTACGGGCACTTTAGACACGCCAATCAGCCTACCATGCATGTCTTTGGACTGCAAACTCCACACACACCTGGCCCCGGCGGGAGTTGAACCCCGGACCCTGGAGGTGTGAAGCAAACATGCTAACCACAAAGCCACCGTGCCTCCCAGAATTCACAACATTAAAGTCCATAAATAAAGTTATGTGTAATAAAGTGGAATGACACAGGGGGAAAAAAGTATTGAACACACTAACTGAAATGTATTTAATACTTAGTGGAGAAGTCTTTGTTTGTAATGACAGCTTCAAGACACTTCCAGTATGAAGAAATTAATCGGCCGCAGTATTCAGGTGTGATTTTGGCCCATTCTTCTAAACATATTGTCTTTAAATCTTGTTCAACTGGATTCAAGTCAGGTGATTGACTGGGCCATTCAAATGCCTTGATTGTTTTTCTCTGAAACCAATTGAGAGTTTCCTTTGCTGTATGCCTTGGATCGTTGTTCTCCTGGAAGGTCCACCCACTTCTCATCTTCATCATCCTGGTGGATGGCAGCAGATTCTCCTCAAGAATCTCCCGGTAAAGGGCTCCATTCATCGTTCCTTCAATTATATGAAGTCTGTCAGTACCATGGGATGAAAAACAGCCCCACCCCATGATGCTTCCTCCTCCAAACTTCACTGTTGGTTTAGTGTTTTTATGGTGATGTACAGTGCCATTTCTTCTCCAAACATGGTGTGTAGTATGACAGCCAAAAAGTTAAATTTTGCTCTCATCTGACCAGACTACACTCTCCCAGTATTTCATAGCCTTGTCCAAATGAGTTGTAGCAAACTTTAAATGAGCTTCGACATGCCTTTTCTTTAGTAATGGAGTCTTGCGAGGTGAGCGTGAGCAGTGGAGGGCATTGCCTATTGTTTTCTCTGTGACGATGGCAGCTGCTGCCTCCAAGTGTTTCTGGAGCTCTTTCTGAGTGATTTTCAGCTCTTGGGCTACTCTTCTGACTATTCTTCTGACTCCCTGGTCAGAAATCTTGAGAGGAGCCCTTGTGATTGCCCGGTTGATGACGGAGTGATGTTACTTCCACTTGTGGATAATGGCCACAGTGGTGTTTACTGGAAGATTCAGAAGTTTTGAAATACGTCTGTATCTGATTCCATCAATATGTTTCGCAACAATAAGGTTGTGAAGGTCTTGGGAGAGCTCTTTGCTTTTACCCATCATGAGATGTTTCTTGTGTGACACCCTGGTAACGAAAAGCCTTTTTATAGACCATCAATTTACTAACCCAGCTGATATTAATTTACACAGATAGGGGGTATAATTACTTACGGATTTCAGCTGGTTCCTTGCCTTAACTTGCCTTGGAGAACTGCTTTTTCTTATCGTGTTCAATACTTTTTTCCTGTGTCATTCCACTTTATTACAAATAACTTTATTTATGGAATTTAATGTTGTGAATTCTTTATATTTGTGGATTTTTTTTAGTTAATACTGATGTCTGGTGAAATTTCGTGTGAACAACCTCATTGGAAATATATTTACTGAAAAAAATGTTGTCACGTTCAATACTTATTTCCCCCACTGTAAGGTGAATAATTTGGGTATACGATAACTGTTATTATAATGTCAATTTATCTCTTTTTTTAATCAAATTTTTTTTTTATTAAAACCTATTTTTACTTATTACCAGATAAATAACTGAATATGGAAATGCTCCGTGAATAAATAAATAGTTTGATTCACTTATGACCCACTGTGTCATCTCTGTAAAGCACTTTCATGTGCTTGTAAAGAGTTTTATAAATAAGAGGTTAGTAGTGAATCAACACAATCAGTTGGTGTTTAGCATTAAGAGAAATAAATAATTATAAACGCTACTCGATTCTTTAAACTCTTATCAGACAGCCCAGTAATAAATGTTCTCAAGCATAACTCGCTGCATCTGATCTGATTTGAAAACTTTCCCACATTGAAAACTTCACAACAGAGAGCAAAGCGAGAGCGGGAATGAAAAGTACGACTTCAAACGTTGCAGTGAGATTTGCATAAATATGTAAATAAGACAAAAAGGTGTGCAGTGAGCGACACATCACACGTCACTTGTCAGCGTTAGACGTTATTCAAAGATAAGTGCACCAGCTGTAATTATTCTAAATGCTACACTGAATGTTTGCAGGTGAAAGGTGACTACATTAGCTGGGATTCATGCTCATTTCCTCCTGTTTCAGTCTAATTGTCCATGTCACTGCATGAGAGAGAGGGGTTTGTGGCGGCGCTTTATTCAAATTAGGAATTAGGACAGAAATCCACTTTTTGTATTGCTTTGTTTTTATTTTGTAACTAAATTTTGGGACAAAAACATCTCAAAAAGTTTGCAAAAAAACTTTTTTCAGTTACGAAATTGAGGGGTACGATTAGCATTGGTATAATTTCGTATTACTTTATTTGTGTAATTCTGAACAAAATCGAATCAGATCGATGATTCGGTGATTCAATGATTCAGTGATTCGAATCAATGAATCGATCAATGATTCAAATTGATATAAATGAACCAATGATCGAAATACATGTAACTTTTTAATGAAACCATGGTTCAAGTTTTCATATCAATGAAAAAAAGGTCTTTTATAAAAGGAGTAACTTTTCATAGTTCGCTCATGCACACTGTAATCAATTTCCTTGTGTGTTTTTTAGTTTATTCTGATTTCAGACGCTAGCAGAAGTCGTGGTGGTATTCAGAAAGTCTTTTAATTATGTAACACTAATCAATCAATCCACAACCTCCCGTGTAAATCAAAGAAACGATTTTCACAGTAATTAGTGCGTTATTTAATTTGTGCTTAGTTAGTTCATTTTAGAAGAGGGATAAATACAGTAGCTACTACTGTTTCTCATCAGAACTAAAAAAAAAAACAAAAATGCTGGACAGGCCATGCCCAAACGTAGCACTAGCTACACGCCCACAAGGGACAGTCTACAAGCGACATAAGCAACTTGTTAGTGTGAATAGAGGATAAGTGTATAATTATTCATTCCAGCCCCTGGAGTTTGTGTCTAACTAGACTTACAGTCTTCCTCCACTACGTCTTACACACACACACACACAAACTAATGAGCTTAGAAACATTTTCACTTGTCCGGGTCATCACGAGTCAGTTTCCCACACGCACAAGCGCAGAAATCAAAGTGTTCTCTTAATTGAATCTCACAAGCCTCCCTGATAAACAAGCTGCTTCGTGCCACGCTCCGCTATTTGAAGTTGAACATTTCGCCGCTCTTCGCACCGCCTCCCTCCTCCACGGCTCTCTTCCAGCACTTCACTCCAGCAATAACGGCCTTTTCATCCTGAACAGGGATAGAAATAACAAGGTACGATCCGTATTTAAACAGCAAGACCTTGACTTGCATTTAAAGTTGGGTTACTTCATGGTGTATAATAGGTTCTCAGCACATAAAAGCCAACCTTTAAATTGCATAAAAATGAATAGCAGTGCTCAAGCTGAACATTTTATCACAGTACAGCGTTTATTTGTTCAATAAGGACCCTGATGTAGACGTGTTTATATGTGAACAATACTTTTCTTTTGACCGAGTCACTAAGATGAACCATTGCTTTGGTTCACTTGCAGCTTTGCAACATTTCTATACATTTATACAACCAACCTCATGATTCTATATGAGATTTAATTAATAGTTTATCTGTTGGTGTTTTTTTTTTAACATCTGTGAAATTTCTGAGTAAAATGTGTCAATCCGCTGGAAAACAAACAAACAATAGAAACCCTCATAGAATTTGTAATGTTTTTACTGGTTAAAATGGAAATTTTATTGATTTTAATGGAAACTGTAATGGTCCCTCTGGGTCTCTAGTGGTAATTTGTTGCTTTCTATTGGTGGCATTTTATGTCTAGTGGATACCATTAAGAACCAGTAATGGTAATGGTTTTAATGGTTAGCTGATGGTTTGTAATAGTATTTGTAGTGGAAACCATTAGAATGTCTGTGATTAATTTCAGCAGGGGAATCTGATCTCTGCCACTTGATTCAGTGATTCATTTGGTTCATGATTCAAAACACTGATTCTCTTCTCTGATGTTCAGTGAATCAGTATTTGACTCTTTGAATCTTTCAGTTATGGGGAAGATTCACTCCTTTGGCGTTGAATGAATCAGTGTGCGAATGAGCAAATCTTTTGTTCATTAGTATTATTTATCTGTCACTTGTATAAGTTGTATTTGCAAGTATGTGTAGCAGTGAGTGAGCAAATCATTTCGGTCATGGTTGATATTCAACCATCTCCTCTCTCATTCAGCAGATCTGTGTTTGACTCAGTGAATCTTTTCAGTTATGAAATCTCAGTGTTCAATTTAATTTATGAATTGTGTGAGTCATATTTGCACCTGCATGTGTGCTGAACCTGATCTGCACCTTTTAAGTCATTGAGTCAATCAGTCGCAACTAGGATTAGGGTCTGTCCCGTGCAGCGGATCAACGTTTGACTCACTGATTCGCTTCTATTTTGTTTATCAAATCAATGTTTAATTCAACAAATCTTTCTGTCACAATCAAAATTTGCTCTCTCTAGACTACCCTCTCATTCAGTCAGAGATGATGGGACTAAATCATTTCCCTAGATCCCTAGGTGGTGAATCAGTATACCATGTACATGGGTTCGGGCACTAGTAAGAACCCTGGTGCTCTACACATTGGGACACCAATGACTCACTTTCTGGCGAAATAACTCTTTTAAATCATTCAACACTTAAAAGTTATCAAACTCAAACAAATCATATATAGAACATCAAATAAAGTTAAAAATAGCTAGCATAAATAATCATTTGAGAGCTACAACAGCGATAACAAGCGACTTACATTTGTAGACGAAGTTGGCTGAGAGCTCGTCCCCCATTTTTTTTTCCAGTTGAGAGGCTTCAGAAAACATGATGTCATATTCAGTAAAGGAACATAGTGAGCATCGATGCTTTGTGGGATTTTTTAGGGAGCAAAAGTTCCAGTACACTGGAAACATTTTGCGATTGAGACAGCCCTTAAAATGGCCAACTCCCTGTTCAGTTCCCTGACTACTAAATTAAATAGCTGATTGAGACGCACCCTTAGTGTTTGACTCAGTGAATCATTTAGATCTCTAATGTGAATCAGTTGACTCAGTAAGTTCACTAATTCCCATTCAGGTTCATTTGTTTTAAATCAGAGATTAGCAGCAATTTTTTTTCCAGTGCATGAAAATATGTCTTCTAAACATGGACATACAATCATATTATAAAACTTGACCTAACATTAAAGGTTGTGAATTCTTGTTTTCATGGTTACATCATTACCTGATGACATTTAACTGAATTTTTACGTTAAGTTCAACACGATCTTGAGTGTGCTAAACCATAACAAATTTACTAAGGTTGCGTAAGGTTAGCGTTAGAACTTTTCCTCATGACTTCATCATTCTTATTTGTATAAATTCATACAAATTCTTCACAAGTTTGACTTTAGCAGTGTCCTGGTGTAAGAGAATATTTAATTAATGCACACCTACGAGTTTCTAATTCTGGGTAAATGCGATACAGCGCTTCATGCTAATTTAGATAATTAATTTAGATGACTTTGGGTTTTGGGTTATCTCTTTTTTTCATGTGATAGCGCTCTTAATTCAGATAAAAATTTTCAGTATAAATTAAAGGACTGGCTACGACACTGCTTGAAGGAATGATGGATTTTTTTTTTTTTTTTTAAACCTTTAAATATAATTTTATAATATGAAATTGTTTTTCATGCATCCTTGTCATCCTATCTCATGACGTCCTTGAGACGTGGTTCGCAGTCAGTTAGGTCAGCGATGTGGCTGAGAAGTTCATATTTCAGTCTGTGGCTATATTTTAGGCTACAGTATATCAGCTCTCTCCGTTACACTCAGTCGGCCACATCAATAAAGGAAGAGCAGAATTTATTCTTTAGTCAGCCATCTATCTTCTTCTCCTCGACCCTCTTACATTGAGACGTATTAAAATAAGCAGCCTATTGATATTAATATTAGATGAGCTCAGTGGACAGTAATGTATGCTGCACCGGAAGCGACGCATTGCCTTTTTCTTTTCTCTCCACCCTCAGGGAAATATTAATCGCTGTCATCTTATTACCGTAACGCCGTCTCTGCAGGATATTAAAATACACCGTGCACTAATAAGAGAATAACAACAAGACTTCTGGTGTGGATCAGGATAAAAATGTCGGAGTAAACACATACCAGTGTGACTGATGAAGAGTTGCACTGTTAATATTAGAGAAGTTAATACAGTTCATATATCCCGTTCTTCCTCGGAAAGCCTTAGGACTGCAGTTGCTAAGAAGAGTTTTGCATTCAAGTCTTCATCACTGAACAGTTGAGAACTTTAACACAACAGACTTTAAATTAAAACTATAACGAACTCATCACAGCTCATAAGTTGCGTATGAGCTCATAAGTTCCTGTTGACACGTTTATAGAAAGAGAAATGATTTATATTCGTGCTATCTGGCATCACCCAGATGAGGATGTCTATAAAATATAGCCCTTTTGAGTCTGGTTACTCTCAAGGCTTCTTTGTCATATCGTGCCAGGAAGTTTTTTCTCACCACTGTCGCCTCTGGCTTGCTCATTAGGGATGAATTTATACGTTTCTGCCAAAATATGTTTTAAAACAGGATCATCTTGTCACGTAATGGAGGCAAAAGCGGATGCAAGTGCAGATATAAAATTTAATCAAATGTACTAACACAAGTATTAACACGATAAACTAAATACATAAAACATGAACTATGAACTATGAGCCGAGAGAAATAACATGGAATAAGAAACTAGACAACATAACAACGGCAACATGATACAATCAAAGTAAGACAAAGAGTGCAGTGCAAACTGTGACTATACACACACACACAAGTGCTCGTTAATATGAATGAGAATCAGGTGCACGTGGTCATATGACAGTGATGCCGAGGTGCAGTGGCTGCTGGGAACTGAAGTCCAGAGTTCCTTCGGGCTATCCATGACACATCTACCCTACTGTTCAAAGAACAAATGCAGTATACAAACCAAAAATAAGAGTATGCAAAAAGGCTAGCATTTATTTATTTGAGGATTATTTTAGCTAGCATTGTTTTAGAAGACTGAGGCTAATTCCTGGTATTTTGCAGCCAACTCTAAACACACATTAAATTCTAGACATAAGGTAAGATATTCTTAAGAAGTACACTTTTCAGAATTCAGGTAGCCTACTAAATCAACGTTGATGGCTTTAAAACACAGTGTAGGAGGAGTTTAATCAAGTCTAACTCCGCCCATTGGACATGAGAGATAGTTCACTTATACGTTGTCAATTTCTGAGCCGGTGTCATTACGAGTGCGTTATAACTCCGTCCTCCTGGGGTTGCCACAGGGATCGATTCGAGGAGAGCGATTTAAGAAGTGTGATGACCCTGGACCATGTCCAACCGGGCCTTTCTCAGATAGATAACCGACTCCAGCACTGGCCCTGCAGTTAACAAGTCAACATTTAATTGATAACCAGCGTTTAAAAGAGCCGGTTTAACCTTGGGGGGGGGGGGGGGGTGTTAAATGCTGGAGTAAGCATTTACTGCATGTCATCAGTCAGGGATGGGGGGGATAGATGAAGGAAGGGAGGGAGGAACAGGGTGTGCGGTCATAAAGAGAGAAAGAGAGGGATGGAGTGACAGAGATAGAGAGGATTGGCTGGCATAGATAGAGGCAACAATGAAAAACTAGACAACAGCAGTGACAAATGACAAAAAAGTCACTGGAGGCTGGATTAAGGACAATGAACACAGGATGATAAAGGACTGGGGGAAAAAAGAAAGAAAGCAGAGGACAAGAAATACATCCTGTTAAAAAAAGAACGTGTGCTTGTGTTTATACCAGAAACATTTTTCTTACCATTACATAAACAACTGCCTTAACAAAAAGAAAGCTAGAACATAATGCTGCTTAATATAATACAAACAAGGATGTGAGCAAGGTGCCCCATGTGCTCAAGTTTTTTTTTTCCTGTTTTGGTGCTGTCTCTGCCGATTTGTTACCTGACTGTGTTCACCTGTTCTGTGTTACTGTTCTGAGTATTTTGTCTATGTATATCCTGCGGTGTCCTTTTTAGAGGCAAAAAGTTTTGCGTGCTTTTGTACAGCTATGTCCGAGCCTTGCTCCCTCTACTCCTGGTTTTGACCCTAGTTAGTTACAGTTCTATTTATGTAGTGTTTTTCTAGACACTCAAAGCGCTTTACATAGTATGGCCGGGGGACTCCTCAACCACCTCTAGTGTGTAGCATCCACCTGGATGATTTGATGGCAGCCATAGTGCACCAGAATGCCCACCACACACCAGCTATTAGTGGAGAGGAGAGAGTGATGTAGCCAATTCAGAGATGGGGAATATTAGGAGGCCATGATAGAGAAGGGCCACCGGGGTATACCCCTTCTCTTTACAATAAGTGTCCTGGGATTTTTAATGACCACAGAGAGTCAGGACCTCGGTTTAACATCTCGTACGAAAGACAGTCCTGTTTTTACAGTATAGTGTCCCTGTCACTATACTGGGGCATTAGGACCCACACATACCACATGGTGAGCGCCCCCTGCTGGCCTCACGAATACCACTTCCAGAAGCAACCTTAGTTTTCCCCAGGAGCAATAAAATAAAACCTCTGCTGAGTTTCATTTATTCTTGGTAGTCTTTATTTTGCCAGACAATACATCTAAAACATACCCTGAACCACCAAAAAAAGAGAGAAATATGTGTGCATGTGTAAAAAAAAAAATTAAAATATGGCACACTAATTTAACCAGCGTAACTTGACTAAGCTTAGCTTTGATTTAAAGAATCAAAAACTTGCCTAGGAACTCTGTATTGTAACATTGAAGCACAAATGTGATCAAATAGTGGTTTCCATGAGAAACATTAGCCAAGTGAATTGCAAACAGACTATATTGAATATGTTTTTACTTTTACTGCATTTTCACTTTTTAAAAAGCCATTAAAAAGTAGCATTTGCAAGAAACCTATAGTTTTATATTAGCATTAGCACTCATCATATTTCTTAGATAATTTGCTGAAAATCCAACACAATCTCTTTAAACTTCCTACAAATTCTATATAAGGACTCAGAGTAGGATCCCTAAAGCCCCTGAAACACTTTCTCTGAATCTCTACTGATAAAAGTCAGCACATTTATTCCACACCATGTCAAGCTCACTTACACAGGACACATCAGTGAGTTATAAACTCGACAGCTTTAATTCCCCGACCTACGCCGAGTCTCTTCTATAAAGCCGACCTGTAACTGAAGTCAGATTTACGCAGACGTCTAAAACAAAACCATTACGGAAAAAAAAGAGTGCACTGAAGTGAAAAGTGTGTTGAAGTATATTTAAAGTTCGAAAGTTTCAAGCTTCCAGCGTCAAACTGACTTTAATGGCAAATCATCATGTCGTCTCTCCGTGCTGACGATCTTAAACGGTTAATTATCTCCACTGTATCGCTTCTGAGGACAGACAGGCTGCCTTCTCACCCCATACAGAGATCTCTTGAATATTTCATATCACACTCCCACACACCCTCAAGGAAAAATCCCTGTTACAGTATACCAGCACTTTAACATCGTCCTCTAGCTAAAATTAATTCCTTGTTTTGGACAATCGATATCATCATGCTTTCACGAACAAGCGCTGATATGTTACATAGGACACAATCAGTGTATACATTTAATATATTAATTTATTCCAGAGTCCGTCCTGTTGAATTCTGAATGCGGATTGCTCAGAAGCTTGCCATGTGGTGGATATCAGGGAAAAAATATTGTTTCAGTCTTTTCTTTACAGGCCAGAAAATTAACTCATCCCCCAGGAATTTCTGATGTAGAATTAATGAATTACAAGCTTCTGACTTGTACACTTATTACAAAAAACCTTGAAACTCAGGGATGCAAAAGAAGCTATTAAATTAACCCTTCAACAAGAACTTTTTTTTTCTAAGTGTGCCTGTAATAACTGGGTAAGTGTGCTGTACAAAACTCCAAAATTATTTATCATAATTTTCTTCTACATATCTAGAACCTGTGAAGAGTTTAGCTTTTTAATGGTTCCTTAATGGTTCAGTGGTTAATTAAGGGTTCTTCTTGGAACCATTTCTGACAGGAAAACATTCCGTGGTAAGGTTCGATATAAAATTTTTAAGGACTCCCACAAGGGGACTTCCGAATTACCTTTTCTAGAAGGTTTCTTAATTTACTAAGAGTGCATTTTCAATAGTCAGTTAAGGTGAAGGGGAAGATTTGCACATTTTGAAACGTTTCATACTTCTTGAACGAAAATTTATGATTTCAACCAATTTTTCCATTTTTTTTTGTTCTAATAGAACAAAGAAACGCCAACCGAGGCTGGAACTCTCAGGAGCAGATGCTGCAAGTGTGTGAACTTTCCCTGACTTAGACAAAGCGGAACCCAGTGGAGCTCTGTTTCTCATCTCCTCAGCAAGTTTAAAACGTTCCTCACCCTCAGAACTGAACCAATCTACCAGCTAAATCACGTAGCATCAGCAGAGCCTTCCTGCGTCCCACTGACCGGAGCCTGGAGACCGGGACGAGGCAGTGATGGGTATGAAAGCAAAGTGAGGCAGGTACAGAACATCTGGTTGGAGAGAAGCTGAATCAGTTGTTGGTAATGAGACAAAAGAACAGATGATTTATTTTTGCTGACACCACTGCATTTGTTTTCTCCCTAAAGGAATGGTATATTTTGAATGTACTGCATGCACCATTTTTATTCATTCTTAGAGGCACTGGCTGAATAGAAAAGTCCAAAATAAGGCTCTAAGTAATACAACTGTAGAACCACACACTGAGAACCACCATGAAACTTGCTAGTTTAAGCCTTAAGACTTAAGAGCCACCGAGTTCCTAATGCAAGGCACAGGATCAGACATGAATACATGTTGTATGTGTGACCAAATATTTAAGAATTCTGTATTTTAAATCCTATTTAACACCAAACTGATCAATAAGTTTGAACCCATTTGGTTGTTACAAGCTAGACACTGATCTGAGCTAGACAGCAATAAAATCTTAAGGGTTAATGGTTCCTCCAGAGGAACAACCAAAGAAGGGTACAAAGTTGTGTGTGTTTGACACATATAGAAAAGGAACCTCGACAAAGGGAAACTTTATAATTCTCACGGTGAAGACAGTAGGGAAACTCAGATTGGATCACAGCTTGGCGCATGTGTCAAACTGATTTTTCATGTGAGGTTTCCATTATTGTATCCACTCCATGTACATGATATCATTTTTGGTTTGGTTCTTCATGTCCGTGAACCCATAAAATGAAGTGATGGACAAAAACAATGGGCAATATTCAATCTTGGTCATAATCTCATTTGTCTGACACCATGTTAGGAGATGGTTGTGGATATTGTGGCGGCAGGAAATCCGGCATATCTGTCGTAAATCTCTCAGTCGAGGGACGAGTGTGGGACAGGTCACATGATAACTTGTATAATACCCCCGAACGGTGATAAATCTTTCACAGATACTACACATCCCTCGGGGACCTTCTGCCCTTCGGATCAAGGGCACGTCTGAAACCACAGTGGCGCGCCATGTGACCGGGAGACATCGACTCGAAGGGCACGCTTTTGTCATTTGTCATGTCCTGAGTGAAAAATGTCCTCTCAGTGCAGCTAAAATTGAACATCAAACATCAGCTTTGATGTTTTCAGCTTTTATACAAGAATTAAAAAAAAAAAAAAAAAAAACACCTCTCAAATTCAACTAGCTGAATAGATTTGCGGCAGAGAAATCCGGATGTAGAATAAGACGTCTTTCTTTCGTGAACTCTTATGAGAAAGCCATTCAACTCTGAATCGACTCGACTGCATGAAGTAAATCAAACTTGCCGTGTGTTTTGTGTTGAAGCATTTTCATAGATTCATTATTTATTTATTTATTTATTTATTCTTAGCCATACAACAGAGCTGGAGTGCTACAGAAATGCCATGTGTTCTGGAGATTTGGACTGATGAAAATAAACATTGGATGCAACACACAAAATAGTTTTTTTTTATATATATAATTATCTTTACAGTTATTGAGTGCTGGCTCCATGTTATCTGTGCTCGGGCCATTTTTGTGATTTCTATTCACACTCAATAAAGTTTTATGTACCTTTTTCCATCATTGTACTTCCAACCATATGTAACATTTTTTGCTTTTTTGTTTGTTTAATTTGTTAAATGTGCAGTGTGAAACTAACCCCCAAAAAATGAATCAAAAGAATCAATTTCACCCTGATTCAGGCTACAGACTAATAGGTGTGAAATCACTCTTATATCCTTAATGAACAAACTAGAGACGACAGCAATGAGGAAAAACTCCCTGAGACGACATGAGGCCGAACCCTTGAGAGACTCAAAATGGAACCCATCCTCTTCACCGAATTATAAATCATCAGAGTATACAGGTTTAGAAGAGTAAAGTAAAACCAAGTAGGCTACTGAGTGCGTTAGATTGGGATTAAGATTGTGTCTTGGGATGAGCACAGGACATTATTTATGATTACAGGAGCAGCTTTTAGGTACAAATCTACAGAATGCAGGTGATACTAAATCCTGAAGAAAGGGTGAGATTTGGGCAGAACTGTTTTTGGAATCCATGTGGAACCATCCACAAGAGTAGAAACTCCAAGCAGAAGTAAAACATAAAGCTATATTTCGTATAACAGATTATCTAACACACTATGAGATGCAGACCTCATACTACATTACTATCTGCTAGAGTAGTATGCACTTTTTGGCCTTCAGTCGCAGCTCACGGTGACCTTCTTGTCGCCGTTTCCTAATTTCCCCGCGGCATGTCGAGTGTGCCAAAAGAGCCACTCCATCCATCACACCTCACATGCTGAGGCGGAAAATAGATCCCGCCATGAGCCCTATGGATATGCGTCGACTAATATATTTATCTTTCTGAAAGAACGCTGTCTGCGCCAGGATCAGTAAAGTCACCCTGCTTCGCTTCCACTCGCCATACGCGCCACGTCAGGACAGCAAACTTTACACATCGCTCACATCGTTACTTCAGATTTATAACGTGTCAGATCAGGTCATGTTCATGTCTTTTGCCTGATTGAGGCGCTTTCAAGGGAATCTAAATACACAGAATTATTTTAAATGTGATTTTAAAAGTTCTAAAATGAATATCACCTCAATGATACATAATTGTAGCACATAAAAATGATCTGGAATGACCTAATCATGGCAAAGATACCTCTTTAAGCCTTTACCTTTTTTAAAAAATGCCAATATGTATGACATGCAAATCGAAAATCATGTCAGAATGTAACGTTATTACCATGACAACAGCCATCTGTTCATTACTAACATTAATGATTAGAGAATCAGCCAAACACTGCATTTTACAGGTACCACGTGGTCATCATCGAATCTTACATTTACATTTACATTTATTCATTTAGCAGATGCTTTTATCCAAAGCGACTTACAAATGAGGAAATACAAGCAAAGTGATATATCAAGCGGAGAACAATGCAAGTAGTGCTACTATACAAGATCCATTAATTGAGTTCTAAGAGCTAAAGTAAGGTTGCTTTTTTTAAGGGTTGGTTAGGTGTTCACGGAAGAGGTGGGAGATTAGCTGTTTCTTGAAGATGGTGACAGATTCTGCGTTACAGATTGAGGTTGGAAGTTCATCCTACCACCGAGGGACGGTTAGTGTGAAGGTTCTGGAATCTTGAACACAACTTTGCTAAATCTGTGGACAGTATTTGTGACATCACTAAGTGAGCCCCCCCATGAAACCCCACCCCAAAACAATTTTATACAATAATCACTGATTTAATATAGAACATAACAAATCACAGGTGTATATTAATGCGTTTGCTATAATAGCTTATTGTTTCTATAGCAACAGCTCATACACAGGGACTTATAATAAACAGACGCAAAAATCGTTGATACGGTGAAGTTTATTTAACGCTGATGGAAGGAATCTTTTCTGAAAAATTTCGAACACCTTTCAGGACAGAGGAGTTTCCACTCAGTAACATGACAACCTGCGTTTTTTTTTTTTTTGTCTTATTAACTTGAAGAGAGAGAATAAAGAGAGGCTGGTGAGGGAACGACTGTTTATAGCTGCTATAGCGTAAGTGAGAACAGGAACTAACCTGTTGCATAAACATTAAATGTAACTATAAACAGATAAATAATGGATAATTGTTTTTACTTAATTGCAAATCACTGGGGTATCTGCTTCATCACACGATTTAGTCACAGTTTTTATTTTCACTTCTTATAAACCTGAGCCTTTACAATTCAATCAAGGGAAAAAATATAATAGCGACAAATCAACATGGTTGTGTACAAAATATAGATTGGACGGAAACTCCAATCTTCTGTCCAATTGGAGAATATTAATAACGTAAGAAAAAAAGAAAATGTGTGAGCTACTTAGAGAAAGTGCTACCTTTAGTGTAAAAATGGCTTACGTGACAAATTCACAGCAAATTCACGCCTTGCGAAGGTGAGAGCAGGTATCTAAATGGACGACATCCAGTATACAGCCATACTGTGTGTATGACTGCACGCCTTTATCGGGATTGTTTTTCTTAATCCGCGACACCGCATATGGTGTATAATTAGCCTACCTTCCTCCGCGTAAACATGTTCAGTTATTGCCTTTGTCACTGGCAGTCCTGCAGAACCGTGGTGTAATTTCTCTCCGCGACTGTTTCATTTGATGTGTATTTGCAATAAAAGGGAATGAAAGTGCCTCCCCGGTAAAGCTGGGTTGGTCTGGGTTCGGAGAAGAGTAAATAAGCCATTTATTGCTTTGCTGCTCGCGATCATGCATGGCAGAGAGCAGCAGAGTCATTGGCGATTTAGAGGAAACTAGGCCAGGGTGAGAGAAAATGAAGCTGAGGCAGAGGAGATCATCCCCGATGTTTCACTGTTTATCTAATAATAATAGAGGCAAAGGAAAAGGAGTGACATGTAATAAGTAGTGAAAAATAAGTCAAAGACATCCGCTGAACCCTGATGAATGCGCAAAAAATATCAGAGTCGCACCTCATACACACTTTATTAAGCTGCAGTTATACTGTATTTTCCCATATCACAGAAAACACTTTTCTCGCTCTAGTTTCCCGCTCACATTTCTCCATTTCTCCAAATGTGATATTTAATCCAGCTGAAGTGCTGAGCATGTTGTAAGTGCAGCGATGGCTGGAGGCCAACATGGCCACTGTTTGAGCCGCGATTGATTGGACCTTTTTCATCACTGGAAGGCTCAGGAACACTGGGACAGATGGCGTGAGAGAGGAGCCGGTTCTCCTGAGAGACCTGGAGAATCAAAGTCACGCTTCTGCCAAAGAACTGGAGACACAGAACCAAAAGAACAGGTGGGTTTTTGTTATATCGTGTACTTATCAAGCAGGCAAATATCCTTATATGATGACATTGTTATGCAAATTAGGATTACACGTTTTTATGGATATTTTTATTCAGTGCTACTTCCATGAAAAGCTGAATTCAGTACAAGAACAGAGCCAGAAAAGGAGATAACTCAGTGACATGAGACTGTATGTCTCGGTGAAAAATGCATGGCTTATGTGCTTGTTAGTCCCAGAGGAGGCGTGGCTTATGCACATGGCAGTATCAGTAAATGAGGTGAGCATTTTTTACCCCAGTCATGTCGAATAAGGTATAGCTTCTGCACCCAGTGAAACAGGCGTGGCTTCTGTGCCTCAGGTTAAATGAAAGAGGTGTGGCCTTTATTACTCAAGCCAAGTAAAGGAGGTGTGGCCTCTGTGCCTGTTAATCTCAGTGAAGGAAGCATGGCCTCTGTGAATGTCAGTACCAGTAAAAGAGTGAAGGAGATGTGGCCTTTTTATTTATATAGCACATTTTTGTCAGTCTTACTGAAGGAAGCGTTGTCGCCTAGATCGCAAAGCAAATGTTTTTATTTCATTTTCATAGATTCATTATTAATGTATTAACAGATTATATTATGTTATATTATTATATATTAATAATAATATAATATTATTATATAAGTATATTTTAACCTTGATAGTGCAACATAAATGAATATTATTAATAAATTTTAAAGTTAAAATCAGGATCTAAAACCATATTAAATGATTAACTCTGGATCACTCATTATGAATCAACATGCTACATGCGCTATATTTGCACAAAAGCACCTAAAAACAGCAGAAACGTGACTAAGAGTACTATGAAGGCTTGAAAAGATGGCAGCTAGAAGTGGGGGAAACAGAGACGTGGAGACCAGGAGAATGAGAAATCGCTGCTTGACTCTTTCTCTAATTAGTCTTCTTTGGTAATTTAAAGACGAGGTTATTAGTGAAATCAGGTGTTGGTTTTGTTTGGCCCTTGACTCTTCACCCCTCTGCATGACGTCCAGCGCGTGTGTGAAGGGGAGGTTTTTTTATGCCTTGAACACCACCTACTGTGTCCAACAACAAACACAGCCTAATTACTGCAATCAGATGGCATGTGGCTTGTTCGCTGATATAAATATAGGTAATGCACTTGACCTTCGATCTACTTTTCTGCGTG
The DNA here is from genome assembly GCF_001660625.3 of Ictalurus punctatus. Taxonomy (NCBI): domain Eukaryota; kingdom Metazoa; phylum Chordata; class Actinopteri; order Siluriformes; family Ictaluridae; genus Ictalurus; species Ictalurus punctatus. The sequence goes on along the minus strand of NC_030417.2, from coordinate 20,139,162 downwards.
TCGGTGTTGTAGGAGCAAATTTTTGACCAGAATAAATAAGAATAAATAACTGTAGTTCTATTGTATGAAAAGAAAACAAATGGAAAATGTACTTCAAAAATGATGGACTTTATCTGTTAAAATGATTTAACATTATTTGTACATAAATGATATAGTGTCATTATTAAATACTAATTAATCATGCGATTTGTTGTTCCTCTGGTTTGTTTATTAGGAATGTAGATCTTTTATTAAGCTGCTCCGTGATAATATGTAACGTTTTCATAAATGAGCACGCTCACTCTTTTTTAATAAGACAAAAAAAGACAGCTTGTCACGATACAAATGCAAAGTGTAAACTCTGCTGTCTGTGTCCGAAAATGAAAAGTTACAGACTTACCTGTTACAAAGCACTGAAACTGGAGACTCCTTCCATACACGTCATATAAACATCTCCTTACAGAAGACTTCACCATATCAACGATTACGCACGTTTTTTTTTTCAATTAAGCATCCGCTGTACATGTCCCTGTGAATGAGCTGTTGCTATAGAAACGATAACGTATTAAAACGAGCGCATTAATCTTGTTTAAATCTGTGATTTGCAGCTGCACTACTGTCAGAGCTGCTGTTATAGAAAATTAATCAACATCCTTCTGACCAATCAGGATCCATAATTCAACACTAAAATTCAGATGCATGAGTATTTATTTATACTTTGTCCCTGTGGTAAGATGAAGGACAAAAGAAGCTGAATTTGAGGGGGGGTTTTCTCCTCCATGAACAGCTACTAATTTTTTCCCCTCAGGCCTCTTAATGAATTGGTTTTACCCTGTTTGCTAGCAAATTACCCTGCCCTACCCTCCTAATTTTCCAATTTGCTGTGTCATTTATCTGTAATTTGGGATCGCACTGGGCCATAATACTCTCACAAACAGGGTGATAGACTTTACCAAAGCACTATAGAAAAAAAAAAAGAGACACAGCCGGCCAAACAAACAGCAATCACTAACCTCGGGAGACTCCAGGCTTTTGTAAACGATTGAGATTGTTTTTTTTCCCCTGATTATTTTCTCAAAGCCAAGTTCTGTTCGTTTTAGCATAACAGACACTTCTGTGTGTTACGGGCTAAAAGAAAATAAAATCATTTTGATTCAGTGCTGCAGTGCATTGTCATTGTTTACACCTGTGTGAAAGTTTTTCTCACTATATTAATATCTAATCACCATTGTGGAAAATTACAATGACTTATAGTCACGTGGCATCAAACATAGAATAAAATAGTATCCTGGATAACCCGATTTATCTATGATAAAATCCTTCATCCCTTAAACATGGAGTCTATTTCTGTGCTTTTTTACTTTAGATTAATTTTTATATATTTTGAAAGAGATGTTCTGATTTTTGGTGTCCTACAGTCATTTCTGTGTGGATTTGGAACCACGTTTGGCTCATCAGCTCTATCTGTGGCCAAGTCGTAACCTCCTGGCAGAGTCAACCAGGATTTGGGATGAAATACCTTGGCAGAATTTATCCCTGGTACGTAGCCACAAAGCAGCTCCAAAGTATAAGAGATCCAAGTGCACAAGTCCACATTTGTTTGCCAAATATGTTGATAAAACGAATTAACAGATGGAAAAATATTGGTTAAAGGCAAGAAAAAAAAATCCTGGAGATAAATATTAGGGTTTATTTCACATTTTTAGGAAGAGTGCCAATAATTCTGAAGGGCGTTGTAACTGGACAGGAAGCAGGTAACAGTCTCCTTTTCTGTCGATGTTCTGCGTCTCTTTCAGTGCCACAGACGGTCAGAGTGTGCTAAGCATGCATAAACACTCTGCAGATGAGCTGCCCGTGGTCTCTGTGTTGGCAGTTAAAAGGACGACGACATCCCGGCAGCAGATGTTGATACGGCCGTCACCGCAGGTTCCCCGGGACAGAGGGTAGGTCCATCAAAAGACCATTAAAGCTCAGGACCAGTTGGCAGAACAGGACGTGTCCAGACTGGCACAATGTCACTGGGGGTCGATTCTGCTGTTCTGTGGCCGTCCATCAGCCAGGGCTTGTTAGTGATTATGGCTTTAAAAGGATTTGACATTAGCACTTAGCAAAAAAACAGCACATGTGATGAAAATGCTTCAGTAAAGCATTGAATGGCGAAAACATGGTTGGATTATGTTCACATACATACCTGATACTAATCTTAACCTTTGTAATTGTTTTACAAACAAATTGGATTGGGTAATCAGTTACAGATTCCATGGCATCTGATACACAAAAGTGCTTCTTTACGGGTGATTATTTTTTTGGACGCCATTTTTTAACTGGTGTTGAGTCGAGTCAGCTAGCCAGCTATCATCATAGTGTACTTCCAGTAAGGGAGGAGCCATCAACCGGTGGCCCATGGTTGGGATGCGGACCCAGCAAAGTACTTAATCCGATCAAATCGTGTACTTGAAAAAATATTGTAGCAGGTCCAATAAACATGGATGTTATTCAGTCCTTTCAGGATTTTGCGATTGCAGAAATTAACACAAGCTCAAGCAAACTCTGCAATATTCGGAGGGGCTTGAAATGTTTCCGAATTACCGCAGATTTTCTGCAGATTTTGGCCAAAATACCTCATGTGACATCATCACAACGCACATTCAGCCATTCGATTCCTGTGCCTCAAATACGAGTCTCATTTACCAACAAACATCACTGCGAAAAACAGATTTCACCAATTTTAGTAGTTTTCCACAAAAAAAGGAAAAAAAAAAAAAACTCTGCAAGTTGCAGCACATGTTTTGAAAAAAAAAAAAAAAAAAAAAAAAACGCCGCAAAATCAAGCATTATTGGCCACAACAATCACACAAAAAAAACGCAGTGAAATCCTGAATATCTGTACTGAATATTGGATCAGAGTTTTTTCTCTTCTGTTGCCTCTTATCCAATGACATGCATTTATGTAAATTTTTTGTTTTTAGATCAAAGTATCTCATCAGATCAGAGACTAGCTACAGGCACCAGACATTCAGTCAATAACACACACATTTTCACAGACTTTTAACAGATAGAAGTGTCATTTTTGCCAGTATCTGGAGTGGTGAGGATTGGATAGAACACTTTACACTATGTAAACATGATGCTTTTGTTGTGTGGTTCGGCTTTGTTAGTGGATCTTCGACAGCTGAAACGGGACATTCCAGTAGCATGAGCAATTTTATGGGAAGAATGTTAGAGAGACCGGTTTTGTTGCAATTATGACATGTTTTTCATGCAGTGCGAAAGTTTCTGGAACATTCTGGGTACATACAAAATGATGTCCTTCCTGTTTCCACCCCTGTCATGTTACCAGATTGTTATCTAATGTGTGCACCTGTTCTGTGTTCATCCCTTGATTAGTTTATCTTTATATACCCTCATGTTCCTTTGTCTCATCGTGAAGAGTGCCTGGTATTACTTCTGTGTTTTTCTTTATTTATAACAATAGTGATAATGAGTCTTTATTGGCCACATATACATATGCACAGTGAAATTCTTTTCTTCACATACCCCAGCATGTTAGGAAGCTGGGGTCAGAGCGCAGGGTCAGCCATGATTCAGTGCTCCTGGAGCAGAGAGGGTTAAGGGTGTTGCTCAAGGGCCCAGCAGCGGTAGCTTGGCAGTGCTGGAGCGTGAACCCCCGACCTTCCAATCAGTAACCCAGAGCCTTAACCACCAAGGCACCACTGCCCCCATTTATGATTAGAGATTGATGCTGTCTGCCTGGGTTTTGATTTTTTTTTTTACACACCTAGGTCCTGACTCATCTTTGTGCATGTTACATTTACTTTCCCTAACCAAATAACGTCATTATATCTTTTCAGGACGTCATTTTGTATTGCACCATCACGCCAAGTGTCTACCTCAAGCATCTTCTAGTAAACATTGTAATAGAAATCAGTGCAGGCTGGATTTAAAACCACAAATCATAAGCTACTGACAGTTGTTCGCCTTCGCCAGACAGCCTACACTACTGATTTATAACTGCATCTCCTGGAAAATATGGCTGTGGAAACCTTGAACTAGACCACAGGGAGCACTACAGAGGTGTATCAGATGGTCCAAGAAGAAGCCTCCACCGAAGCCAGCGAGATGGTGGCAGACGTGGAGTCTGTGAATAAATCGATTAGGGGACTCGTCTGATGAATGGCCCTCCAAGAGAAATGGGACACGCTGGAGAATTCATTTGGCTGGGGAGAGAGACATACCAGGGTTATTCATCTCCCCGCAAATTTGGCAATTTCCCAGAGCCCGTGGCTTAATTAGGCGGCTTGCGCCTCTGGAGCTTTGGAGTGATGATGCATGCCACAGATGCACAGCGCTGATCCGGGAGATGTGGTTGTTGATAATGAGAAATGAACTTTATGGGTGCGAAAAGTGAGCGAGCTGGAGAGGAAGGCTCTATTTACACTCGATGCTAACATGAAGATGATTTGGTGTTCGGATAGCGTGCTACACATGCTAATTCGAGCTTTATAGATCAGTATTCGCATAGGACAGGAAGTCAGCAACACAGCATCGTTATGCGGATAATATTCATATATTTCAATGCGAATGCAACAATAAATTCATGCAACGTTTTTAAAAAGTGAGGGAGAATATAGCGTCACTTCCAAATTTCTAACAATTAGCACGACTCATCGAGTGTCCACGAAGCAGCAGCTCATGACTTCATTTGATGAAGTATTCTGTATAAAAACAGACCCTGTGTCCTAACTGGCATACTTATACTATGTACTAACAGTATATACTCTTTTTGTGAAGAAAAAGTACACGCTTTTGAGTGTGTGTTAAAAGAGTACGCAAGTACTGGGACATAACGCGTCATGTAACGGAAGAGAGCGTTGTTGCCTAGTTACGCACGCCGTCACTGTAAACAAACTCCTCGTTTCAGCTTTACAGCGTTTCTACTTTTATTATTCCTTATATAATTTATACTGTGTCATTTAATTTATCATTCACATTATTTATTTTTCCACATTTCATCTCTCCACATTTCATCGGAGTGCGACTCAGTCCTTGAATTCAGCGAAGCAAACCATCACAAAACTCCTCCTCCATAGCGCAAGGAATTGTGGGTAATCATATTATTTATGTACCATAAATAATAGAGCATCCAGGTATATTTGGGATATTCAGTTCAACATAGTACGATCCCGGACACGCTAATTCTAATCTCGGATACTGTTTAGTATGGATAGTAGCCGAATTGTGACAGAGGGTGAGGTTAGGGTTAGGGGTTATAGGTGGACGTAATGTTTGTACCTTTTCCTCAGTTTTATTGATATGCAAGTACAAAAAATACTCTAATTTGTTCATGTTTGTACAGATATGAGAATTTTCATACAAGCCCCTTACTCTAACCTTAACCGTTTGTACAAGTTGAGTCATGAAAATTGTAACGAACATGTCATTTTAAAACTATTATCTTCTTTCCTAGTCTCTAAATGTGGTTCTTATTCAAATATCACATACTGTATTAGATTATTTGCTCTTTGTTAGGGGGGTTTCCTTCTTTTAGTATTTAAAATATATATAACAAACACACTTTTCACTTGTACTTTGTTTGAAATGTGTGTGAATTTTTTAGATTAGGTTTATTATTTCATAAGAATTCATTCTGTTTCCTGAATGGTGAAGTGATGCATCACAGTGAACTCTCTTAAGAACTGTTAAGAACGTTATGAAGCCCTGAGCTCCTGTGTAAATTCTCCCAGAACCTAAAGGACATTAAAGGGTCATGTTATTATCTATACACACCCTCAAACCTTGATCAAGACAGATCGATCGATCTCTCTCTCTCTCTCTCTCTCTCTCTCTCTCTCTCTCTCTCTCTCTCTCTGAGCTGAGCTGTGAGCAGAACCTCCTCCATGTTCCTGCTCCGGTGACTGATGGTGACAGAACTGCAGTGTGGATGACGAAGTCCTCCAACACCAGAGCAGTGTGTCTGATCGAGTGGCTCTGAGAGAAAGATTTATGAGCCGGGGTCACTCTTTAACCGCTAAATGTCCCCTACTCATCTACACACATACACACATACACTCACACACACTTCACATCCATAAGTAACCTGTCTCAGTAGTCCCTGTTGATGGAAGCTTATTGAAAATGAAGCCATGTGGAGAACAGAAGATTATTTCAGCAGGAAAATAACAGCTTTAATGGTGGACGCTTGTGTTCAGGGCGGCAGGTGCTGCATTCTGCTAACGAGGAAAAGCCCAAACACCTGACTGAGCACAACATCTGCTCTGCTCTGAAATGAGCCCTGAAGCACTGCACATTTCTCCTGGAACATTTGTCCTGATGTGCATGGAGAACATACAGTAACTAGAAATTTGTGTGTATTCCTAAAGCTGTGGAGTGAAGCATTTTTACATTTAGCATCTTCTCCTGGTTTGGGCATCAGGTGCAGCTCATTAACGAGCTCTGATTGGATGTCTAAGGTCAGGAGGAAAGGTTTAAGAAAAGGTATAAAAGGCTTGATTTCATGCTAACAATCAACACCAAGAGCAACTCAATCTCTAAGAGGATCAGGTTTTACTTCAATTATTGTCCATTTTAGTGTATAATTTATAAAGACAAAAATACACAACTGACAAAAGACAGCTTTTTGTTCTTTCTATATTTTGAAAAACAAAAACAAAAAAACATCGTTTAGATTGAAAACCAGGTAGTGGAGAAATTTGTTGTATCACACTGCCCTCTACAGGGCAAATAAAGTAAGTGCTGTTGTTTTAAATAAACATGGATTTAAAAAAAAAACAAAAAACACCAACTAATAATAATAATAATAATAATAATAATAATAATAATAATAATGGGTTTATTTAATAATTTTATACTATATGCCTGTTTCTTAGTTATTTTTATAATAAAAATAATTTTAAAAAGCTATAATGAGGCAGACAATTTAGGTTTAATATTCAGCACAGAACATCATACGATTTATAAAATCTACAATTTATTTTATTATTTTTGATAATTTTATGTAATTTGTCATTTTCTTAGACTTAGTAAACAAACTCGAGTACTAAATCTAGAAATGGTGATGGGATGCAATTCGGTTTAATTAACTTTAAACTGAATTTCATTCTATAAATAAATTAGATTCTTTCAGCATGTTGTACATTATTTATGGGATATTTATTTTTGGATGCAGCTCAAGAAGACCTGTATTCATTTATTAATAGGTTGAATATCTGTTTACCCCACATGAATTGTTTTATTACAAAGACAATAGAATTGTTTAGGAAACAAACCAACATTTGTCCAGTGTAAAGCCGTTACTTTAACGCAAATTTCTTCTTTTTTTTTTCTACCATTCTGAAATTATTTTTCACCTTTAACCCATATATACATGTAGAAAATCATTTCACATTGACAAACTATTTTATGTGTATTTATTCACAGTAAGTTACATTCAAGTTCACTAAGACACACACAGATACAGTGTCTCATTAGAGAAGAATAAACACAACACAAAATAATAAACATTAAAAAAATTAACAAAACTTCATTTCATTCGTTCAGTTAAATTCACTATACAGAGCGGTGATGATTATAATCACAGAATTCACAACAAACTAATTAATAACCCTTACTTATGTCAGCTTGTGATCAGTGAGCACGGAGATGGGAAAATTCTGCTAATAAGCTTTACAATTTTTCATTATTAGTGTTTGAAGAAAGTGACGATGTAATCAGAGGTGTGTATTATTAGACGTGGGTGCGTATATAAGATCAAACTGGACGACACTCACCCTGGATTAGTACATGAGCGAAATTTATATTCACAGTCAAGGATTAAGCGTGACAGGGAACATAGGAATGTACGCGGATAACGTTTCATTTATGCTCTGCCCCCTGCAGGCCACGTTGCCTCACTGCACCGTCAACATCAGCACAGAGGGCAATTCCTGATCCAGATGGGACGCATCACTGCGCCGTGACCGCAGCCTGCTCGCTGAGGAACTCCTCCAGCACGCGGATGATGCTGCAGGCTTCGGAAAGGCCGCTGTGTTCGGCCCGAGCGTTCTGTAGCAGCACGTCTCTGTTTCCGCAGCTCTGCAGGAAGAGGCAGCAGCGGAACAGAGCATAGTGGCTCATTTCTGCCTGACGGATAAAGCGTTTCAGGGTGTTCATGTCCTGGATGGCCTGTTTTTTTTTTTTTTAAAACATCCCACACACACACACACACACACACATAAAACATTTAGATCAGCAAAAGTCACATGATGTAATTCAATCCAGACACCAGATCATATTTTACATCACAGTTCAATGGTCCATCACTTTTTAATAACATCCTTCAGTAACATTTAATATAACAAATACACCACTATATCAACACTATTTACTCTAGTGGTAGAACAGTGTCATTACATGTAAACCTATTGCCAGAGATTTTTATTTTCGGTGTATTTTTATTTTATTTATTCTGGTTTCTTTGCTTCTGATCGTAGATGTGTGCCGATATAATGTAAACTGCTGTACATTATACAAGTGTGAAAGTTTGTATGCCCTTAGGACAAATTTAGTAAGGCAGATTCATTTGTTCATTTGTGAGGGTTAAGTGATTATTTGTGTGCTGACATTTTCTGTCATTCGATCAGAAACCATGGGGGATGCAAACAGCATCCTGGAAAGTATTTGTGTATTTGAAACTGACTGACACATGTGCCTTCCCATCATACTAAAATCAGGAAACTGTAAATGTTCATTTTTGTCATTACACATAATCGCTCTTCACCATGTCCTGTTTCTAACCTGTCTAAAGATTTCTCTATTGTTCTATGAAGTAACGCTGTGCATGCAAACACACACACACACACGCACACAGACACACCTTCAGCTTGAAGTTCTCCAGGATCTGGCGCAGTAGGAACGGGTTAAAACGCTCAGCTGCGTTCACAAATGCCTGGATCCACTCGTCACAGAACCGGTTAGACACTGAAAACATAAACGTTTATAACTCACACATGCGTGCAGCATCACGCGTAAATTATGAACACACAAGTATTTTTTGTATAGTTTTTTTTTTCTTGTGTCCGAGAGCATGTGCACGTTTAAACCTATAATACTGCTAACATACTACATATATATTATATTTAATAGCATACACTTTAATAGTATACACCCTAGTAGTGGGAAAGTGTAATTACAAGTAAACACTTTTTTGTATATGTGTGTGTCTAAGTTTTGTCATCTGAATAATTAATTTTTATATCATATAATTACTTTACTGCAGTTAGTGTTCTTATCATGATAAAACATTTTTAATAAAACTTGTAATGTATACTTATGTAGTAACGTATTGTTTACATTGTGCTCTTTACAGAGTGCCTATTGACATTAAAGCAGATCTGAACAGACTTAAATAACCGAGCAAGGGCATAACTATGGTATGGTCCCCCCCAAACATCCAAAGTTTGATACTGAAAATTCGCATATTTAGAACATAGTTTTAGGATTACAGTTACCGTTTGAATTCACATGATTTCTGAATGATAGAAGCTCCCAGAGCATGGGGAAATTGTGGGGTGCTGTGGACGTCCTGTGGGCAGATGTATTCTCTGCTCCATAACCTACCACACCAAGTAGAGGCGAGCTAAGATGTGTGCAGGCAAACCGCACACGCTAACATTTAAACACGCAATCACGACTTTTAAACAAACTCAGAAAGGATGGCTACCTACGAAACTAAATTCACCACTATATATATATATATATATATATGTTGTAAATACAATTTCCCCATGGATGCTTCCAAGCAAAGGCGTTCAAAGGGAAAAACATTTTAGGATATTTTCTAAGAATGTGATACAAAGATGTAGAATCTTTACAGACACATGCAAGCAGGCTACTTCTGATTCACCTCTTACAAAGTTGTGAAAACGCTATCAACATAAGAAATGGTTAATTTAATAAAATATTTGTCTATTTCAACAAGACCCAATAGATGGTGCTAAAATGCAAGAAATCGCACCTGCCAAGTAAAATTATGCATTTTCCAGTAGTAGCAAATAGAATAACTTCTAATGGGTGCAAATTACATATCCAAAATTTGTTTATGTAAACGATGTGACTACAACAACCAATGCTGTATTTATTCCTTTATCAAAGAAAAAAAAAAATCGCAATAGACTTCCAATAGATGTCCAAGTTTATATTTATTGTTTATCTTAAAGTAAGTCTATGCATTTACACTGAAATGTGTAATGTGAATGATTGACTTGTACAAAAAATACAAGTAAAAACCTTGACAGACAACAAAGGTAAAAGCAAAGTTATGAATTATCTTGTTGTAAATTAAATTATGTGAGTGTTGAATGAGCGTTGGCATCAGTGTCTATCTTGGTTGAAAATTGTTGTTGTCAATGAAACGCAGACAGAAGGACTCAACTCCTGCTGCGTCCTGTGTCCCATCAATTATAAGCGAATACTGAACCACTGGCAATGACTGAAGCTCGTTTGTAATTTCAGGTATAATTGTGTTACTGACAATGTTAAGGAGCTCATTTTGAATTTTTGGGCTAGTGAAATTATTGTGCTGCTGAAGCCAGCTCGTAAGTTCTTCATCACCCTCTGCCTTGTACTTAATCACCTGGTGGAAGCTGCCCTCTTTGTTGTCATGCCCCTGAAAGCATTACCCTGTCTTACCAAGCACATCATCCCACCCACAATCTTTAAGAGACTATTTCTGGCCACATGATGCTGCTTTTGTAACGGAGACGAAAGTTGAGTACTGACAGGCAGTTTGCGGTGCAAATGTGTTGTTATCGCCGCCGAATGACGATCCCTGTCTTCATGTTGAGAGAACCTTTTGAGTGCTTTTTTCCAGTTGCTAAATCCAGTTTTAATAAAAGCATCATCAGCCTTACAGGCAAAAGAGAAGATTTCTGAGCTCCAAAATATTTGGTACAGTAAAAACACAGCACGAATGTAATGAAGCCATGTATACTGTCTAAAGCAACTTTGCTTAAATCTGAGTGTCTTTTTTTGTTAGGTACTGAGTCTCAATGAAGCAGGTATTGGGCTGGTGTGGGCAGGTACCAAGCTCCTCTAAAAACTGATCTAAACCACTGCTCTCTCTGTCTGGTTCTGTCCCTATATCCCTGTGAGTCTCCTGAAATAAACATAATATGTAGTGTTGAAATAACTGCATCTTATCACCAATGAATCAATGATTGCAGTTAAATAGACTGCAGTATGCTGATCTTAAGATTCAAATAGGATCCATAAAACTACAGTAATCCATACATAAGATGGTTAATAAAGGCACAAGATGCCTGCAGTGCCTTTACAATGGTACCTATTAAGCTAGGTCGCTATGCGCTCTACTAAACTGCATCATTGTCCACAACACAATTTGTCACCTGATCATCTGCATGTCCAGTGCATTCAGCCTGCCTCTCCCTCTCACTGTCTTGCTGCTGTGCTGCCTGCATTGTGACCAGGTACCATTATTTTCCCAGAAGAGCAATGACTGACTTAGATGATCATTTTAATTTGATAAACTGAATATTGTGTTTGTGTGACTGGTGTCATTTATTATGTTAATGTCATCATGCTGTTTAGCTTGCTATGTAATAAATGTACAAAAATATATAGTGGTGACCTGAAACGTTAGCTATGTAAAGGGTATTGGTGTTTTCTTGTCTTAATTCTAAAGACAAACTGCCATAACTAGTTCTGAATGGATAGCTACAATATGGCCACAACTCAGACGTTAGTTCCATATCTCTCATTGCCAAGCAAGCACATCTCAGCATTATGCTTATATTTGTATATTATGCATTATGCTTATATCCTTATATTTGTAAAATCACTTAGCTGTCCTTAGCCCAAATGTAGTGTAAAGGAACGAAATGCTGGGCGACTTTCCTCACTTTCACTTGCATTTATAACAGTCTGTCACAATGAACTCGGCGGGAGGATATGCAAGTGAATGTAACATTCATGGTCAGAAACTGGAACTGACGTTAGCCTAGCCTACTTCGTGGGTGTGCAGATATCAAAAGTTATTTGATGTTCTTAAGAACAAACCAAGCCATGGTATGATGCCATCTATACTAAGCTAAGGTTACCTACTATCTAGGTATCTAGTTACTTACTGTCTGAAAAAAAGCTTGTATGCTCTGCTGCACTTTTCTACACTTGGCTGCTATCTCCATTTCTTACAGACTGCGCTGCTAAAATACATCAACGAACTTGCGTTGAGTATGGGCGCAACCAAGTGTACAACTGGAGGGCACACACCAATTTTCCTTAACAAACGGAAATATATTAAAAAGGAATAGACATAAATAAATAGAACAGATGAAGAAAAGACAGATCCGTTGGCAGGGTTCATTAGAGGGAGACATATAGAAAATATTTTCTACTGTATATTGGGGGGACAGACTGGTATTTCCTCAACATTGGGGAGGACACGACCCCCCCCCAAAGAATGCGTGGTTACGCCCATGTAATCGAGTAACGAAGTGCAACAGTTTCTACACCCTTATGACAAAATTAGGAAGGCAAATTAGGAAGTGTCATTTATAGCGAGAACAAAAAGTGTGACATTGCGAAGGTTAAATGAATTCCATGGAGGAGGTGGAATTTGCACTCAATTTGATTGTAGATTTAAAAAATAATAAGAAATAAGAAGTTAAATGGTAATTCGATCATCCAACAACTGCAGTTGATAACAGATGCCCTTTGGTGTCAAGATCAAAGATCATTTTTATGTAAATTATATTCAGTTTCAGACCTCACATCACTTCATTATAGACCGTATCATTCCATTTCTGATTCAGAATGCTAACCTGCATTCGTGAACGTCGTCTCTCCGCCGGAGAAGTCAATAAGCAGGTCCGAGTGCGAGGCCTCAGAAATGGCTTTACAGAGCGACGTAGTGTTCGGTTCCTCCTGCACCAGACCCTGAAGACTCGCCGCTTTAATGAACCTAAGAAAGAAATAAAAACACCCCCATACGTCACGCTCGATGATCAACCAAATATCTGTACAACATAAACACAAACACACACACAACCCTGCTACATGGGGTTACAGGGAATTGAGAGGGACATGAGAAAATAGATGCAATCTGAATGTTGGGTCGTTTAACATCAGGGTTTGGGTGTATTTAATACAAATAAATGCACCTCGCCACATCCATCTTGGTCCTCTCGTCTCCTCCGGTCACCTCCACATGAGTGTGACTCAACGCCTGCAGAAAGTAGAGAGCTGTTTACAACAGAGACAGTAAAAAGTACAGATGTACTGCTGGATTTGGAGCTGGAGATTTTGGAGCCCTCTTATGGACCCACAATGCACTGCACCGTTCTACTAGATTGTAATATTAATACAGCCACCTCATTATGCCCAACCGTCACAGCGAAGGAGGCGTGGTTTGTGTGCCTGTCAGACACAACAAAAAAGGTGTGGCCTGTGTCAGACAGTCTCAGTTAAGAAGGTGTGGCCTGTGTGTCTCTAAGTCTCACTGAAGGAAACCCCTGTACTTGTACAGCACCTAAAGATTTTTTTCTTCTCTTACTTCATGTGTGCATCTTATATTTAAATTTATCTCAATCACTCATTTCTACATCTGCAGTCACAGATTTTGGCTCAAACATGCAGTTTTAAGTACTGGAGTCGTTCCTTACAGCATGAAGCAGGAAGGCGATATTGGCCTGCACCAGCTGCACCACTCGGTGGATGTGCATGACTGACTCCTCGTACCAGCGGCTCAGATAAGGCCGCACCTCCGACTCCAGATTCTGCATCTAACACGTGAAGAAACAATAAACAGTCTTAAAATACTGATGTGCTGCAATATACCTTTACAAAATTATAGACCTGTATCTTACTTCAGGCGTCAGGCTGCTCTGGAGGCCCTGCACGTACTTATCCAGCTCGATTCTGAACGTTAGCAGGTTAAAGAACTTTGACATGCATGAAATTATAATAAGGAACGAATCCCTCCATGCAGATTGTCCGTGTTCATGTGTGGATTAAGGATATAGGTTGAGGCCTTTCTCGGAGCCTCCGAGGAGACAAACCACCCAGCCGTTACCATTCGCCTCGGGCTGTTCCGGAGATTTCTCCTGCTCCAGGAAGCAGCAGTAACACCCCATTGCCTGCTCGGGAAGACTGCAAAACACACACACGATTCACAGGATGAGTGAAGGAGGGGTGGGTTCTGGGTCAGTCTCAGTGAAGGAGGCGTGGCCCCTGAGGCAGTCTCGGTGAAGGAGGCATGGCCTCTGAGTCTGGTGTGTAGTAAGTGTCCCAGGTTAGTATATAAACACGTGTGTGTTTTACCTCAGCTCCACCGTAGCGATGTTGCCCATGCCACCTAGCAGGGCTCCTTTACTCAGTCTGCGCGAGATGTAGCTTCGCAGCTCAGGCTCCGCCTCTGATGGCAGGCTGCTGTCCAATAGGGTTAGACTACAACAGACAAGAGGCAGGAGTTTGATCATCACGGAGAGCAGAAGGAAAAAAAGGACTGACAGTGAAGCTGGAAATGAAGGAGCAGAAGAGTGAGAGAAGCTGTGATGGATCTGCAACATGTCATCTGTGGATGGAAGAGGAAGCGGATGAGAGCAAAGTGTCCTGCAGAGCAACCGGAATCTGTGAAATTAACCATCATATTTACAGCACACAAGTAAAAATAATTATAGAGTATTTCACTTGCTTAGAAGACAGAATTGCAAAGATTAATATTGTGGTAATGATTAATAACTGATATGTTGTGCAGGCCTAATAGAGAGTTGGATGTAAAGATAGATTAAGTGCAAATGTTTGTGACCCCCTGGTTTTTGAAATGGGGAAAAGTACCTGTTTTATCTGCCAGATATAAAACATGAACCGTATAATTTTATTATCTAAAAGTTCTTCAGAGGATGCAAAAGAGGTTGAAGCCATAAAGACAAAGATTGAATATCATTTTTTACACTCAATTAGTCATTTTTGTTACTTGTGACCATAAAGGAACATTTAACACTAAATATCTTCTTGTTACCAAATACTTTTCTTTATTTTGCACTAAGGGTCTGCAAACTTTTGCACTCAACTGAGGAGAAAATGGCTGAAAAAATAGAAGTTCACACAGAAACAGATATAGATTACAGAACAAGTTCAGAATGACGGAGAGGACGACGATAAAGCGACACACGGCATCTACCTAAAGTCCTCCTGGCTCGTGGTGGAGTCGGCTCTCCTCTGGCTCCAGGATACAGTCTCCTCAGAAGATTCACCTCTGGATAGTTAGGAATATATAAATTAAGGCATTAATACGATAGAAATTAATGAACAATGATACCATTTTGGACGGGTTAGTATGAGGAAGATCTGGCGACCTAAAAAACATCACTTATTTTATAGTTTGGACATTTCTGTCATCCTTAGATTTGGGGGAAAACAGTTCAGCCTGTAAATAGATAGAAAGATAGATAGATAGATAGATAGATAGATAGATAGATAGATAGATAGATTTCGATGTATTGTTTCCTAACAAAGCACAAACAAATTAAATGCAACATTATTATGGAATAAAATATAAGTATTTTCCATCAAACCATGTAGAACAAACCTACGATGACATGTAATGCACATTAAATTGTTAAATTACAAATATGCGCATGTGTCCAATCCTCATATGCTGTACACACAGTGGAGTAAAAAAAATAAACCTCTCACCTCGCACTTTGATAATAATATATAGAATAGTAACAGTTAATCTGCTGTATTTTCTGTCCATATCCGGCCAGGTCTTCGCTATCGAAGTCTGCATCTTTATCTTCTACGTCTATGGACTCTTGGAAGGAAGAAGCCTGAGATGTAAACATCGCTGCTGTCGCTAAACCACTTGCGTCGGCCACACTGCGCATGCGCTTCATTTCCGGGATAATTTCGCGCATGCGCTCTTCGCATCCCACGTAGATTTTTATATATAATAAATTAAAATATAATGCATGTGTTTGTAACAAGTCATATGAAATAGTATTGTACATTCGTGTTGCACCATTATCGTTTAAACAACTTTTTAAAATAAATAAATAAATAAGTAAATGATGATAATAATAATAATAATAATAATAATAATAATAATAATAATAATAATAACTTTCCAGACCTCTAGGCGGCGCTCGTTTTTTTATATACACACTCGGTCTTCCTCTACGAAACTCACGAGTTCTCGCGAGAGCTGGTTTTTCCCCTAAGCGCCTCGCGCTCCTCCTTCCTCCCTCTTTCCGCCATATTGCAGAACCGGTAAGGCAGAGGCTTCATACGTTCATCATAAAATCCCTTTTATATCAAAGTCATCTTTGGTTGTTCCGTGTATTTAATCACCGGATGTCCTTTATAAACCACAGTATCGTCTGAATCTGTGATTATTTTTATTTTATGGTGTCCTTATAAGTCATTATTTTGCCCAATAGTTGTCAGGTCGTACACCCTGCTGGATAGTGAAGCTAAATTCTCAGTGCTGTGCTCCGGCGGTGGTGGTGAACAAACACGAAGTGACTATTTATCACCGGGGAGAGATTAATATTTTTTTAGTGGTCCTGATATTTTATTTGGATGAACCGAGTGTGTTTAGAAGTTGCTAACTAGCCTGAGAGCTAACGTTAATGGAATTAGCTTGTTAGCAAACGCGGTTTTTTTAAAAATATATATATATAAATGGCGTGTTCTGGCCTCATCTAAACAAGGTTGTTTTATTGGATCTAACAAGACCAAAATGTCTTCCCGAGACATTAAAGTGGCGTTAAAAGTGTGGTATATTGGTGCAGCCGAATGAATCCGATCCCAGTTCAATCATCGACCTGTATTTTACTCCTGTCATGAATATTTAGCTTGATAGTCACGTGATTCAGTATATACATTAATTAACCTATTATTTCTCTCCCTGTGTGTTATGATAGCGCAGTGAGAACCCAAGGACCTTTAGAGGAAGGTGTATGCTGGAGTTCGTAGAGAGTAGGGTTCTCTTTAGAGAAAGTAATGGTGCTCCAGAATTATTGGCACCCACTGTTAAAGTTGATGTATATAAAATGTATAACTACAGCTGATATTTTGCTATTGATGTCCCAAGAAAAGTGCACTGACTTAGATACTTAACGTTTCTTGTGTCTGTGTGGTGTTTTGCAGGCATCATGGTGCGCATGAACGTCCTTGCCGATGCGCTGAAATGCATCAACAATGCGGAGAAACGCGGCAAGCGCCAGGTTCTCATCAGGCCCTGCTCCAAAGTCATTGTGCGCTTCCTCACCGTCATGATGAAGCACGGTGAGCGAACAACAGCTTCCATTTGACTGACGTTCCTTAACTATTAAACCATTTGTAGCAATACCATTAGACCAAAGCATTAAAATGTTTATCTGCTGTCAACACCAAATGTATTGGCACCTGTCATGGAAATTGCTGTAAAACGTGGGGAACGGTTTAATTTTTTTTAAATGAACTGTATTTAGTGTTTTTAACTGCCCTGCGTTTGTTGTTTGTTCAAGTGCGTTGAAATTTGGAGATATCAACATGCCAGGGCGTTTGATTGTCGTGTCAATACAGTTTACGCCCCTGCATGGGTTTAAAACGGCCACTGTTTCACTGTTTCTCATTTGTCTAGAACGTAGATATGGAGTAGAGTGATGTAATTTGTCACACATACATTACAGTACAGTGACATTCTTTTCTTCACATATCCCAGCTTGTTAGGAAGTTGGGGTCAGAGCACCGTGAAGCAGAGTGGGTTAAGGGCCTTGCTCAAGAGCCCAACATTGGCAGCTTGGCGGTGCTTGAACACCCAACCTTCTGATCAGTAACCCAGAGCTTTAACTGTTGAGGCACCAGTACCCTTATGGTTGCATTAGTTGTACAGTGAAAGCACCATTAAAGCTAGACTACATGGACTTCATCGCTTCTGGATGCCTCTTAATGTGAATAACATCAAAAGTGTGACGTTATTAAGGAATGTGAGTATAAAGCCCTATTCGGATTGGATTGGTTTTATCAGGGTCTGTTATAAACTCCTCCTTGTACAGTCTCCTAACTGATGAGACTGACATCTGAGCAGCAGTAGGATGAGCACCGGAGGAGCACAGTTGTATTTTCTACGAACATAGATGTTTGCGTCACGTGGTCAAATGATCACACGCCGTTCATTACATGGCAGGTGACCTCTGCATAAAAAATAATGGACATGTCTTATAAGGCTTAAAAGAGAAGACGAGAGCTGGGTTTGGTTAAAAACAGATTTTCTCAGGAGGACAGAAAAAACACACGTTGCCGATCTAGATAGAAATAAAATCAGAGTAGCGTCTGTACAATAGTAAATGACCGCAGGATCTGGTGTGTATTTAATACCATGTGAATAGGGCTAAAGTGATGCTTTTTACAGCCTACTATACTGTCCTTTATGTATTCTAGTGGTCCAGGTGATAGATTTAAAAGGCTCAGAACTGCCACTTTGTTCCTTTCATGGTTGAGAAGATGGGATTGGAAGCTCTGTGCTAATGGTGGTGCCTCTCTCTCTCTCTAGGTTATATTGGTGAATTTGAGATCATTGATGATCACAGAGCAGGCAAAATCGTTGTGAACCTTACAGGCAGGCTGAACAAGGTGAGGGGTTATTTAATAATTTTTTTCTTTCTCTAAGCGTAAATTAGGCTCATCTGTATCTGAAGTTTGTTCAACTTTTTTTTTTTTTTTTTAAGGAATCTTTTTTCCCCCTCTCGTATCTAACCTTTGTGTTGTATTTGTGGTCAGTGCGGCGTGATCAGCCCCAGGTTTGACGTGCAGCTGAAGGATTTGGAGAAGTGGCAGAACAATCTCCTTCCATCCAGACAGTTCGGGTGAGTGTGTGTGTAACCTGCTTGTGTGTGTTTTGAACATAACTTTGTCTCTAACCTAATGAATAGAATGAGCCCCCCCAATACCTGTTTACTAAGTAGGCAGATTAATGACAAAGCAGTGTTCGAACTTCGTCCACTTCTCATTTGTCTTTCCTTACCTGTAGCAGGATGGGGAATGGAATCTAAGCTTTTGTCTGTGTGCCGTTGTGGGTTTGTGGAGCAGTGGATTTAACGCAAGGAAGCATTTCATAACGTGTATATGGTCGGAGTTAAACACGGTTCCGATCCGATATCTGATCTCCGTCTACTGGATCGTAATTTCGGATGTGAAATAAGAATTTGATTCTTTAACAGCTTGAAATATCTTTGAATTGCTGGCAGTGCGAACTGCTGATATTACCATAACAGCAAGTATTTAGGTAGCTATGATCATAGCTGTGCATGTCTTCCTGTAGAGTAGAAAAGACGTCTTTACTGAAAAAGTGCTCGTGTTAAATAATCTTTCTTTGCAAGCCGAGACTGCGTAGAAGTTGTAAGAAGTTTAAGTTGTTCTTGATTAAGTATTTCTAGACCAGTAATGTCACTTCTGACAACTATTTAACTGGCTATATATATAAAAAAATTTATTTATTTATTTATTTATTTATTTATTTAACGGCTGCACGATTATGGCCAAACTGATAATCACGATTATTTTGATCAATATTGAGATCTCAATTATTTATCACAATTATTGATGATTTTAGTGACAACATATTTTTATTGTACTTTCACATTTAAATAAACAGACCACTGCTTTCACCTCCATGTTGTGCTCCATTCCTGCTAATGTAGAAATCTTTACATCAAATTAGACTAAATAAATGAAAACAATTCGGACGAATGCAGAAAAGGCAGTAAGAGTATTTACAGGAGGAGAGACGCAAGACAATTTCTTTTAGGAGATTACAAAAATTTAGGAGCACAGTTGAAGTGTAGCGTTTTTTTGTTTTGTTTTTTTAAGAGATGGTAGCGTTAATGTGCCACAATATAACACACAAGTAGGCATGAGAAAACTTGAGCTTGTCAATTATGACAGAATTTAGGAACATAGTTTGTGATCAATAAAAGGTGGCGGTTGTGAGATCGGGAAGTTGAGAGAAGCAGATGATGTCCAGTGTTACTCGTCATCATAATGGCTTCTCTGCAGTATTTCTTCACTTGTTCGGTTGACTGAGGAGATGAAAAGCAGTGTGAAAGTAACTGTTGCGTGGTGTAGATGCATTTTGGACTTAATGTAGTTTTTATTCTGATTGTATTATACAACTCCGAACAGGTCACTCGTACCGGTGCGAATAAATATTTATTCACAGTCGTACAAAGTACTTCAGTCGCAAATGCGAGTGAAATGGTCACGCTGTAGAGCCCTGAGTTTCTTCAAAGTTTTTTCCCGTTCGGCGTGATGAAGTTTAATGTCCCTGGCAACCTCTGTAGTGCCATTTAGCATCGTGCTTGCTGGTGTTATGATTTCCCCTCGCGCAGGCGCTGGAGCTCGCAGAGAAATTGGCGGCTTGAGAGCTAGAATGTTAACGCTGTTTCTGGGTTTTGGCATTATGAAATGACGTCAGCCCTGCGCCGCTCTATGTAATTCGCTGTAAGTGTAGGAAGCGCTTGATTTGAGTGGAGAAACAGTGGAGTTTTCTATGAGCGGAGGATGAACTTTAAACGTCAATATTACAGTCGATTATGTTCATGTAATCATGGGCAGTCGAAATCGCGACCGATATCCGGTTAACTGTGCATCCCTTTATTTTTTTTATATATATATATATATATATATATATATATATATATATATATATATATATATATATATATATATATATATATATATATATATATATATATATATATATATATATATATATATATATATATATATATATATGTGTGTGTATATATATGTATACACACACACACAGTTTGCCTTACAGGTAGTAGGGGTGCTGTAAATATCAGTCATTTGCTCCTTTAAACGATAAGCACGTAGTTAGGTGATGGTCGTGGTGCGTTATCTGAAGAAATGACACACCAAACGGCCATAGCCAGCTGTCATGATGTTTTGGTATCAGAGAGTTCCTGTTGATCTGAAAATGCATTCAGGAATTCAGATGAGATTCATGTATATATGTATAAGGATTAATTAAAATACTTCGATTTAACCTATCGGGCTGTTGCCAGGTTATGAGCAAAACTATGCTATGTACACAGCTTCTGTATGTATGTAGGTACTCATGGAGTATTCTTGTGATTTGATTGATATAAACTGTTTCAAGATAGTCACAACAGCAGCTACAATCAACCTCTGTCAGACCACCGATAAACAAACACTTACAAAACTGATGCAACTCACCTTTGAAGTGTCATACTAGTCCACTGATCCATAACATCCCGACAAAAACAGTCTTGTTACACACTGATGACTGTCTAAACATTCCAATCATATAAAATATTTAGTTCAAAACACATTAAACATCAGTAAACACCCATAGACTGCTGCATCATTTCAAATTACTGGCAGATGTGCCTAATTTTTCACAAAATTGAAAAATTTTTGAATTTTTGTGAATATTCCTATCACTAGTTTTCTAAATGGTCACTGAACTCTGCCATTTCAATTGACACCTCATTTGAACCAATAGGAGCTTTCGGGTGCTGTCCATAGCCTTCAATAGTCAATGAGAGTCCGTGCTGAAGGGAAGTGCCTTCCCTCTTTCCTTCTTGAAAAGCTCAATAGCCAATGAATTTCTGAAAAGTTATGTGCTGCTTCCTGGGTGAGTTTCAATGCTTCAGTTTAAAACCAGTTTTCAATTATGAATATACATATAAATATCCATTTTGTAGATTGCCGGACATGTGATATGATCGCTGTTGGTGTCACCTTTCATTAGTGCCCAAAATGTCCTTCAGTGTCACTTTTCAAAAGAGACCAAAACCATGCATACACTCCAAATGGTTCAAGAACAGCTTTAATTTTACTTTGAGTATGCCTTGGGTAGGCAGTTTAGGCTAATTTTATACGAGCTTATATAAACTTAAGGACAGTTTGGAGGTAGGTCTAGCCGTTAAAAAGTCCATCTCGGGACTCTCAATACGCTTTTCTAAGATGTCGTCTTTTTTTTTATTAAATAAAAAATAAACTGTTACAAACGGACTGTAAGCAGCTCAGGTAATAATTTTTTTAATCGTGAAATAATTAATTGTTAAAGATGAGTATTATTAAGGTTAATGCAGCATTACTGTATTTGCTGGACGTTTGTAAGCAAACCTTTACATCCTGCCTTTCTGAATCATGTGTTCAGTCATGACCTCGAATGTTACTGAGCGTTCTTAATGTTCGTGATGTTGCTGTTTGTGAAACATTTCTGTTTTATGTGTGGTGACATTTTTCTCATATCAACTTCTACTATAAAGGCACAAAAACAGGCTTGAGATCTCTCCCTCAATCCAATTAAATTAATCTGGTTCTCAGGTGCTTATTTGCCATTATTAAGATTAAATCTGTTTTTTGTCGTCTTACTTTAACTAAGCTTTTCCCTAGGGCTGGGCAATATGACAATTACATCACGATACTTGGACATTTCTATGATACACGATGCGTATCACGGTGTATAATTTAGCTAAAAATCTGTGCAAAACAGTAAAATGTTTTCAAAAGCCATTAAAGTTTGACTATACTTTTCTTTAATGCCTACAGAGACGCAGAAGATTAAGTTTTAAAAACTTGCATCAAATTTATGGCATCCATTCAGTACAGTTTAGTTTGTAATTATGTAAAAAAAAATAAATAAAAATAGATAAATACATCACCATGCCAACGATATCTCAGAAAACAGTATCGCGTAATCGTCTATCACGATATCGATGTTATATCGGTCACCCAGCCCTACTTTTCCCTGATACATACAAAAAGGTTCAGTTGTACATTAACATTAAACCTGTGATACGTGCGTAATTTGTGTTTTTACCCAGAGGCAGTCAGGGCTGGATTTTTATTATTTATTTATTTTAATGTCCAAACGTGGCTATTTGATCAGACGCATTTAACTGTCGCGCGGCTCGTCCTGGATTTAAATGTAAATGTATTTCTTCAGCCTGACCTTTCTTTTTTTTCTCTCTCTTTTTTATGAATCCGCAGCCGTAGAAACTAATTGAATATCTGCGAGGCTGATTTAATATTCCAAGCCCGTTCGCCATTACGTCTCGCTGCATTTTCGTTCTCCCGTCTACTTTCAGGGTTATTGATTCAATTGGTGCTGATTTGCAGCAGTTTATTTCTTCATTTTCTCTTAAGTGCTTTTCATTGGCCGGGAAAATAGCTT
The DNA here is from genome assembly GCF_001660625.3 of Ictalurus punctatus. Lineage (NCBI taxonomy): Eukaryota > Metazoa > Chordata > Actinopteri > Siluriformes > Ictaluridae > Ictalurus > Ictalurus punctatus. Next base: position 20,115,956 of record NC_030417.2, on the reverse strand, counting down.
GCTTTGATATTTAACGAGACTCGGTGCGACGTTAAAAGCAACAGCAGCGGCACACACTCGCTGACTTTTCTGGAACTTTACCTCTTTTTTTTTTTTCTTTTTTTTCCCCCCCCTCTCATTTCAGCAGTTTGCAGTAGTGCCGTTTTTTTGTTTTGTTTTTTTTTTACATTTAATGGAGAATGTGTTTTGGGTTGGGGTTTTTGCAAGTAAGCTCTAAAATGGTACAGCTTTATTTATTTATTTTTCTTTATTCTGCAGGTTCATTGTATTGACGACCTCAGCTGGCATCATGGACCACGAAGAGGCCAGACGAAAACACACAGGAGGCAAAATCCTAGGGTTCTTTTTCTAAACCTGTAAAAGCACCGACCAATAAAAAGACATTTTCAATGGACCAAATGCTCGTGTGTTTATTTATTTCCAGACCTATAAGGAATCACATGTTCTGATTTCTGTTCATTTTGGCCATAATGTTACTTTATTCATGCCTTAAGTTCATGTACAACACCCTCTGAATAATTTCCTAAATGGTGAGTGCCACTATAAATATTTGCATACATGTATTGTTTAAGAATATTTATATGCTTTTTAAAACATACTCGACTTCTACACAGTTAGGAAAATGGTTATTTGGTGGTTCTGGTTGAAAAAGTTTGTTCTGGAACACGCACTGAAATAAAGGTACCTCGTTAATCCTGTACTTTTCCTCGTCACTGGTGTGGAGCCATCGATGGTGCATCTATTATACCTTTATTACGCATCTTACCTGAGAAGCTTCATGTGCTTTAGATTTTAGAGTAAAAGGAAATTTGTCTGATGGAACAGCCTATGCACCAGATTAAAGAGAAATAAAATTCTTTATTTCTGAAAGAATTTCTTTAGTCACAAATTCCAAACAGAATATAAAAACATTGAAAGTTTGAAAATTTTTACTGGTCACCAGAATTTCAGAAAATATATTAAATAAATGTGATTGAGTACATGTATTATAATTCTTTATACACATTTATGCACCGCAATCTTCAATTTAAAAAAAAAAAAAAAAAAGGCCTGTTCTCTCCTGGTGCATTTGTAGAACTTTTTTTTTTTTTGGTCCTTCAAGACGGTGGTTTTGATGATCTTTCCAGTTGATGGGCAGAAGGATGCAGGATCAGAGATGGCATTGAGCACAGGATTGGAGTGTGCATCCAGTTTGGACCCCTGTAGGCTTCTGTTGTAAAGTTAATTCTACTGAAATGTTTGTGTAAGCTGTCAAAGGGTTAACAAATGGAATTCCATTCTCACGCAGGCTGTTGGTTTAATAAGTCTGATGATACTGGTTATAATGGTATAATTTGGTCTATTATATCGGCAAACCCATTTAGATAGCAGAGGTAATGACAATTTATACTCAGCAGTGTTCTGAAATGACTTACAGCTTGTGTGAAGAGAAGAGGTTTACTTTGGGTTAATATAATAAACGTATACAGAACAGTTTTCTAGCATGCAATAGGGATACATTAAAAAATGTAAATGCATGAAATGAGTATAAGGAGATAAAGGACACAAATAAATAGGGGAAAAAGTAGAAAGTGAGCCACTCAGGAATAGACTGTTGTGTGCACTTTGACATCCAGATGTGTGTGTGTGTGTGTGTGACGGAGAGAACATCATGTGTTCAGTCCAGTTTCTTTCTGAACTGAGGATTCTTTATTAAAGCGTCTGTGAAGGACATGACAAGTAGACTGTGGTTTTGCGTAAACCTACAAAGCAGACTCATTGAGCTCAGATCATGGACTGCGTTCCTCAGTGATGTAACTCTTCACTCCGTCATCTTTCAGAAAGAATTTTGATGAACAGCTGATCTGAGATCTGTTGCCTCCTGTCTGACTCTCCATCACTCAGCGGCTGGAATAAAGTTGATCCAGAAACACTGTGGTTCAGCTGAGGTTCTGTGGAGGCCAAGTGTAGTATTTCACACACTCACTAGGTGTGATACATCAGCTCAGAAGAAATGACATCACACCTGAATGTCAGCCACACCCGCAAATAATACTTGACTGTGCAAAAAGTCTCAGTCCTCAGCCCACCTTGTCACTATATTCTCTATTTGCACTATTTGGGGAGTTTTATTTATTTATTTTATACATACACTGTATTTTGGGACTTTGGTTTTATGATAATAAGAATTATTTTTATTTACAGAACTTTTCTCACAGCCAAGGTCACAAAGTGAAGAGATTATAAAACAAATATAATACAGTATATATGTTTTGTCAGTAAATTGAAACTCTTTAAAGCACAATTTATATACAATATACAGCTCAAAGTGACTCATGAGATATTAGAAAGAACGATAAAGGTAAATGAATACAGGTTTGATTAATAAAATAATAATAATAACGTGTAGCAATCTTAAACTTACTTTTAAACAAACATTTATTTAAAGTTTTTTAATCCTGTAAATGACTGAAATTAGGATTTTATTTATTTATTTATTTATTTATTTATTTATTTATTTATTTTATTTTTATCTTAATTATAATTCAATAATACAGTGCACTGCAGTACCCAGGCAGATAAAGAATACCCATGATGCACTGTCATTTCAAGTTCACTACTATATACATTTTTTTTTTTTTTTTTTTTTTTTTTTACTTTTATTAGTTAGTTGTAATGACTGGGATTAGTTAGTGTCTTAGAGCTGGAAATCCAAACTGTGTACATTTAAGATGTGTACACTATATGACTAAAATGAACCAATATGAGGTTCTTTCTTAAAAGTCTGAGGCACACAATTGTATGACATCTCTGTACGCTGTAGCATTACAGTTTCCCTTCACTGAAATGAAGAGGCCCAAAGCCCAAATGAAGAGGCACAGAGCGAGCTTCATGAAGGTCTGCTGTGTTAAGGTTGGAAGAAGGTGGAAGAACTCGAGAGTCCTGTACAGAACCCTAACTTCAACCCTACTGAACACCTTTGGGATGAACTGGAACTGGAGCCTCCTCGACATCCTGACATCAGTGTCTGATCTCAACCTCACTGATGCTCTTGTAGCTGAATGATCACAAATCCCCACAGCCACGCGCTAAAATCTAGTGGAAAGCCTTCCCAGAAGAGTGGAGCTTATAATAATAGCAAAAGGAGCATGAATCTGGAATGGGATGTTCAACAAGCACAAATGAGTCCGATGGTCAGGTGTGCACAAACTTTAGGTTATATAGTGTATCATAAGCCGTGTTTTTCCTCTAACTGGAGCATGAACTTCAAGATATTTCAAGGCATTTGCCAGTGTGTAGCAGCAGGCGGCGCTGGTGACCCACATCCTCACACTGCCTGGATGTAACAACTCCTTCTGTCTAAGGGTATGATGTAATGGGTTATGATATAATCACTTTATAGTAATAATAATAATCGTCTCCATCCCTTACAGTTCATGCTGCAGCAGTTATATTTCTACATGGTCTATAGTGGAAGACCTACATACCTATACACTGGAGTGAAAAAGTATTAACACCCCTTCACTTAGACTTAATTCAAATGGATTGCATTTGTTTTTAATCCACTGCTCTACATATTATATCCATAATGACACTGTGATAAGAAAATGTTCACAATCGTTAGAGAACTCAGTTCTGGTGCATACTGTTTAAAACTTCATTGAAATCCTTTGGTTTTCTGCCAAATTAGCAAGTTAAATAGATTTAATTATATGAATTAAAAGGTACGGAAAAGATACAGCTCCAATTAGAACCCATTTAGACAGTGAGAAAAAAAATCTTTAACTGTCAAAAAAAAAAAAAATCCTTTGGGGAGCTCTTATTTCTAAGAGAGTGATTCTGGACAAGAGTATCAAACTATTTTTAAAGCTTTTATTGCTCACAGCATGTTCCATCACTGTGAAATCAAAGAATTCTGAAACCACTAAGACTTTTTCTAGCCTTAACATTGGGCCTGACTCATTAGCTCAGTGAAAAAGGGCCGGGAGGTCACTCTAACAGAGCTTCAGAACAAATCTGCAGAGATCTGAGCAACCACCGAACCATGAATCCAGCTTTTAGAGGTGAGAATGACAGATCAGAGATGCTACCAGGAAAATCAAGAGAAATGCTGCAGATCAAAACTTGTAGAGACTTGTAGAGCCGAAAAGAAGCTCTGACTGATGCTGAAAGTGATTCCACAAAGTAGTGCATCTGATTTATTATACAAATGTCAGGCTTTTTATTTAGTTATTTTTTGATACATTGCAAAAAAAATTACATTATCAAGATTTTCTGTCATTTCTACATAAAAATGTTCAAACCAGTGTATTACTTTATCCAAGCAAACCAGTATCCAAGTGCTTTACATGCATATACCATATAACTACTATAATACTGCTGAAATAAAGTAAAACACACAGTATCATAAAGTTTACTGCAAAAATTGGTGCTAAAATTGTTTACTTGAACTTGCTCATTTTTCCATCTGTCATTCCCATCTATCATCTGGGTTCAGCTGGTAGAGCTAATTGTAGTGTAGGCGGTTCATTTCCTGGCCCTCATGACTCCACATGCCGAAGTGTCCGTGGGCAAGACATTGAACCCCAAGTTGCTCCCGATGGCAAGCTAGCGCCTTCATGGCAACTCTGCTACCACTGGTGTGGGTGTGTGTGTGTGTGTGTGTGTGTGTGTGTGTGTGAATGGGTGAATGAGACACAGTGTAAAGCGCTTTGTAGAACCTCTAAGGTTAAAAAAAAAAAAAGCATTAAATAGGTGCAGACCACTTACCATCATTGCTTCCATTATTTTATCATGATACATTTTGCTAAGATTCTTTTTTTTTTTTTTTTTAGGATTTTATTTAAGGTAATGAAAAGGTTCAAACAGAAGCATTTTTACTTGTTAATAATGTATAGTTTTGTAAAACAAAAACAAAAATCTATTTCAAAATATAGCACAATGTGAGATTGCTATTAATCACCTGCCATTAAGTTACTGTAGATTTACATGGTACATTTAGTGTTTTTTTTTTTTTTTTTTTTTTTTTACTCTGATATCATGTCACAGGATGATATCAGAGTACTTCCCAAATCCACTGTACTGTAAATGTAATGTCTGGACGTTTCGATTACTCTCCAGACTGTCCAGAATTATATATATTTGTGTAAAAAGATAGCCAGATCTATGCTTCGACAATCCAACATTTCCTTTTTTTTTTTTTTTTTTGCTGTACTTTTTGATCATTTTTATCTGATTAAGTATCATTTTCACTTCGGGCACACTTTTCTCAAGACGATAAGAAGAAAAAAGGAAAAGAAAAAAAAATTTCGATGAAGCTTCTTCACAATGTAAGGAGCGAAGAGGCATGAAACACATTATTGGCTCGGAAATAAAGGAAATCTGAGACGGAATATTGATGCACTCTGCATTTCTGCAGGGCATGAACGTGGTGGTAAATGATGATGGGACTGTTTGGAGAAAGCCACTGACTTGTAATGCAGCACAATGGTGGTTTGTATTAAATCCAGCCAGCATGTTTGCCTGGCGGCGTTACACTATGATAACTTCTCTATCGAATATGAGAGACATAATGTCAGCTGAAGACAGTAATCAGGTCCGGGCCATTGCCCCTGCTGGCTAAGTGCTTATTTTGATGGTTTTCTGCATTTGGTTTTTGGGTTCATTGGCACTATGGTTCTGTGTGACTGGGTTTTCATAGAAAAGCTGATGGAGCATTACGTCATAACCTCACACTCAGAGGCACCTCCTGAATCCACCAGGTCAGATCTGGACTTGTAGGACGTTGAACTATACAGAGTTTATTTCATCCATTATGTTGGGCAATGGGTTTTAGATCATGTAGCAGTTGTACAAGTATTCATTTTTACTAGTCGACCAGTAATTAAAAAAAAAAAATAGTCTAGTCGACTAGTCATCTTTTCCATAGCTAAAGCAAAAAATTGTTTTAGGACGTTGCTATTTTTATGCTTAATTTGTGCAGCAGGTAACAGTCACACACAGGATACAGCTTCAGCACCTTTATATGCTGCACTGTTAACAAGGAAATTAAATAAATTGGTGCACTAAATGTACTAAATAATAATTCTGTGTCTCAAATTATACTATTTAACTGCAAGTCCTAAAAATGCATTCGTGTGGAAGAGCTGGTGGCTTATCTGAAATCATTCATTAACTGACCACACAGTGTGGTGCCTTACATAGCTTAATGGGAGATGGGGGGTGCGATGTCTACGGCAGTGTCTAGGAGGTTTTTCCATCATGTTCAACTCTGGTCTGAGTAATCTCATTGCTCTGGCTCTGAACAAGCCAAGCAGGATCGGATAGTGATGCACAACCCGCGGCTCTGAAACGGCTCTTTCGCACAGCGGTGTACATAAATGTAATTCATGATTCAACAGTGTGCAGATCTTATTTAAATTTGATTTCGCTTTAGAGGACAACAAAATCAATTGCAGGAGGAATTCATTCAGGAGCGTTCGAGAGTGGCATTAGAAATAAATCCATATAGACTTATCTCCGCATCATGCTAAGTGATATCAAAGTGTTAATGTTCCATTAAACAGGGGTCTCTCTTCAGCCCTCTTTCTTGAGATCTACCTTCCTCTATCTCCAATCAAAATCTAACACACCTGTTTTAGTTGATCAAGAACTTCTTAAAGCTTCTAATGATTAGATGGACAGGTGGGCACGATTATGGTTAGAGATAAAGTCTTCAGGAAGGTAGATCTCCAGGAACTGGATTGATGACCACTGCATTAAAGGAATGAAAGATAACTAGACTTTTCCCAGTGCAGTTCACTGTAGAATTTATCATCTGACTAACTGTTTTTTTCCATTGACTAGTTGACATCTATGCAATGGTGACTAGTAAATGGATTAGTTAACTGGTCTGTGCAAGACTTGCTTTAGATAATCCAAACTAAAACCCAAACTGGATGTATAGTTCACTACATACATTTGAAGCCCATTTAATGCCCTTTGCATGTGAAGGTGGCCCCGTTCGTGATGGTGGAATTGAGCCGCTGCCTTCGCAACACAAAATTCCGCTGGTGCACTGAGCAGTTGATCTCAAAACATGTCAGTCATCATTTAGTGTTACTAATTACATCATTAATCAAACCTCATGCTTTTTTGATTAATCTAATATCCCCACTGCGTAAACTAGTCACGCTAGACAGCACTGGAGGAAAACACAGAGCTTCACACAGTGTCCTATAGGGGTAAAATGTTCATATTTAAATAGATAATATTTTTTGTCATATTTTCTCACAAATATGAGGGAGGTGTTCACTTACAGGTGTTTGCTGCCATCAATCCATTCAGATTTGAGGTTTGTGTGACGTTCTTGCTGAAATCTCATCAGTATTTGCAGACCTCACGCCGTTAATCATTCTGTACAACTGTGATCAAAATGCATCCGGTGAAAGATCTTATCAGCACCTTTGGTATGTTGTTAATGATTTAGAGTCAAAACTAGCAAATCAACAACAACAACAACAACAACAAAAATGAGCAAATAGATTTCTTTCAGTGATCATTTAATTCATCATGGTCCTATTTCTCATTTCTTTTTAGGAAAATGCACAGATAACCTTTACATGCTGATAAAAACGAAATGTAAATGTTGTTGGTGCTGTTGTTTATTTGTAGTAAACTACAAAAACTCTTAAGTACATTTTAGCATTTCCAACAGCACAAATGATCTTTTTTCCTGTTACAATAAGCTTTAAAAAATTTTTGTGTGTATTTGGACCTTTCTGCATATTTTAATTAAATATAAAAATGGCATGCATGAAGTCATTTGAAATTACTCGGAAGAGGGAATCTGTTTAACTCCCTTCTTCAGCAATAATAAATTTTATATATATACATATATATATATATATATATATATATATATATATATATATATATATATATATATATATGTGTGTGTGTGTGTGTGTGTGTGTGTGTGTGTGTGTTTTGTCTACACAGTCACTGAATATCTATCACCAGCAGACCACAGTACGTTCGACTACAGGGCAGTTTGTCAGATGTGGTGATGTGCAACACCGGTGCACCTCAAGGAACTGTACTTCCACCATTTCTCTTCACCATATACACCTCTGACTTTAGCTTCAACTCTAGAACATGCCACCTCCAGAAATTCTCTGATGACTCCTCAATCATGGGCTGCATCAGTGAGGATAAAGAGGAGAACTACAGAGGAATGGTGGAGAGCTTTGTCAGATGGTCTGAGGATAATCACCTTTAGCTCAACTTTGGCAAAACCCCCAACACCTATTACCTTTCGGGGGAGAAAATAGAGATGGTGGACTCATACAAGTTCCTGGCAGTGTACATTAACAACAAACTGGAGTGGTCGGAAAACACTGAAGTTCTCTACCGGAAGGGACAGAGCAGACTGTTTTTTTTAAGGAGGCTCAGGTTCTTTGATGTGAGCAGCAAGCTAATGCAGATGTTCTATCAGTCTGTGGTAGCCAGCATCCTGTTTTTTGCTGCGATGTGCTGGGGATGTGGAATTAAAGCTGGGGAGGCTGACAGACTCAATAAGCTGGTAAAGAAGGACAGTTCTGTTGTTAGGCAAAAACTGGACAATCTGGAGACAGTAGTGGAGAAGAGAATGAGAGACAAAATTAGGTCCAGTCTGGGAAACCCCTCTCATCTATTCTATGTTGAGCTGTGGCAGATGGAGAGCACCTTCAGTCACAGGCTCATCCCCCCCAGGTGCAAGACAGAATGCTTCAGATGTTCCTTGTGCCGACAGCCACCAGACTGTACATCACTTAACCAGCCCATCCCTTGACATTACTTTACTTTACTACACTATATATATGTTGTAATATATTGTTGAAATAGGGGTACCATATTATACTATTTATATTGTTTTACATATCACTATACATAGATAAATTATATGTCTATATTGTGTATACTGTACATATGCGATATGTATATGAGCTATATGTATATTGTGACTGTACATTGTTGTTTATATTGTTCATATGTACATTATATAGTTTGTTCTTATGTTTGTATATATTTATATATGTATCCACTGTATTCTTTATATATCCCTGTATATTTCTCCTTACTATCTCTATTTTCTTCACATGTCTTGCTTTGGGTGCTGTGGCACGCAAATTTTCCTGTCCCTGTATGATTAATAAACAATTACAATTAATAAACAATCTTATCTATCTTATCTTACAATTCAAACTTTTTCCACCACAATAGTGAAGAATATCCTTTTTTAAACTTTAAAAAAAAAGTATATACAGTAGTACAACAGATTAATATCTATAGAAAAATATATTTTAGCATTTCAAATATATTAGTTTTCTCACCAGCGGAACATTTTGCATTTCTAGAAATTAGCATTTAAAGAATAAAATGACGAAAACATTTTATTATTCATGGAGAGTTGTAATTTTTATGACATTTATGTCATTTTTTGGGGGGGGTATTTGTGTATATAAAAATGTACAAGTATGCATGAATTTACATAGGAAAGAAATTAATTTGACTCCTTTCTTAACAAATATATTATATATTTTTTATATATATGAAGTTGGATTTTTGTATCAATATGGCAATGTAAAATTAACATTTTGGATGTCTGTTATTTAAGTCTAAATGAAACAGAAAACTGTAGAATTTTTAAACATATATATCAGTTCGCCATTAAGAGTAGAATGACCTGATTCACTGTTCTTTCGGCTCAGCTCGCCATCAGGAGTCAACTCTCCGGGCTTCCTAACGTCTCATTGCTTTTTTTGCATACTTTGTGTTATTTTTCATAAAACCCTATTTTACTTAACTATTAATAAACATAATAGCATTGCATTGTGTAAAACTTAAAAACATCATCAGCTCTCAACGTTCCCCTAAAGGAGTCAACTCAAAGATGAATGACACACCAAATCTCAGAACAGTACTGTGGTAATTACTAACCGCCGAACTAGCAATTAGCTACAGTGATGTAGTATTTTATGACCTGTTACACAGAGAAATGCTTCAGTTTAATAAAACACATGAACAGAGGTAGGAAAATATTAGAGAATTATTTATGCTAGCTAGGATTAAATAAAATATTAGCTAATTAAGTATACAACGCATTAAGTAGGGATAAGAAAGCCACTATGTTAATATGTTGTGTTAGTACTTCACACAGGATAGACGGAGAGAATGATGGAGTTAGGTTTAATATTATGTTGTTTATTTGATGAATAAAAAGTGGATAGTTCGTACATTTTTCTTTGTGGAAATGTCATAAACCAGTTGAGTGGTTTTAACTACGTAGCTTGGGGGCGAAAGGTAGCTAATAGGTTGACAAATGTCAGTGGATCCATCCATCCATCTTCTATACCGCTTATCTTAAATGTCAGTGGATTTCACTGTGAAATACATAAGATAACAAATCACACGGAAAATAGGTAATATCAGGTAATTATAAATGCATACAGTGAGAGTTTTATTCCCCACACTTTGTTTTAAAAAGCCAGCTAGCTTTCTGCTATCTGTCACAGAAGTGCCACAGTGTTGCGCAAGCCGAGTGGCCACACTGCTATCCGGCTAGATCTGGTTTTACTATGGAGTTATATTTGTGCCAAAACTAAACAAATACGGCTTGATTTTCTCACAAATGCTTCGGCTTGATTTTCTCACAAATGCGTCGACTTGATTTTTTCACAAATGCGTCGACTTGATTTTTTCACAAATGCGTCGACTTGATTTTCTCACAAATGCGTCGGCTTGATTTTCTCACAAATGCGTCGGTTTGATTTTTTGACAAATGTGTCGGTTTGATTTTCCCACAAATGTGTCGCCTTGATTTTGTCACAAATGCGTCGCCTTGATTTTCTCACAAAAATCAGTTGGTCGTTGGAAAATAATTGGTCGTTGGAAAATGATGGTGGTCAGTGATTGGCTGTTGGGATATGGTGGTGGTCAGTGATTGGTCGTTGGGAAATGGTGGTGGTCAGTGATTGGTCACAAGCAGAACACAGTCACACATTACACAATGAAGGTCACTCAAACGAACCTGCTTTCTCAACGTGTATATCAGCAGCTGTGGTGTGAACCGTATTGAGTTCAAGATGCTAGATTTGTCACTAGGCTCATTTTTCGAATAAAGTAGCTTAAGGAGACTAAAAAGCTAGTGACAAAGTCTCTAAGAAGCACTGGACAGACCTGGGCAGTGGTTTGTAAACTCTTTCCAGTGAAAAGTACCTACAACAGGCTTAAAATCCCTCAGTGATAAAGTGGTCAGATGATGAAATAGACTAATTTGCATGTTCACTGATTCATCCAGGTTATTTGCATATCAAATTACAAATCTTTCTTATAGAAGGAAGTCATGTTTGGTCATGGCACCACAAACTAATCTTTCACACATTTAAAAAAAAACTACTCATAACGTTCATAGAGAATGCCGACTAAAGGAAGCAGTGGTAGTAAATAGCCATGAAATAATAAAGGGATTTGTTTTTCCCAACCATCATCATGCGTAGTAGCTTTATACCTGACCGTCTTTGGTCGCAGTGGCACTGAAGCGGTCACATTGTGCATTCTAAGACTGACAATCTCAACTCAACTCACAATCTAAGAGTTCTTTTATGATGTGTGATTTTTGTCTGCAACAGTGACTACTTCCTGCCCCCCCATGGAGAATTTTAGCCTTAGTATGAAAGAAAAAAGGTTCGAGACTCCTCTATTACATGCACAGGTCATTTTCATGCACTTATTTCTCTCATACAGTATGTGTCATGGCAGATTAATGATTCCCTTCTGCATTTTTAATGTAAGGTCTAAGTTATTTCTTGATAGGTTTTAGTTTTCTCTTGGGTGTTTGATGCTGTTCTGAAATCAGCAGTTTCTCTAGTCTAGTATATTAGAAATAGCCCTGAATGTTTTTCAGCATTTCCCAGCCTGTTTTATTGTTTTATTCGCATTTACATTGTTAATGTTGTTTGGATTTAATGTTAAGCTTATTTAAAAGATGTTCCATGCATGTTTTAAGGCCCTGGAAAGCTTTATGCAAATGAACTTGGCCTGCTTTGCCTTGCAGAGGGCACGGTGAGGACAGCAGGGTCGACGCCAGCACCAGTCACAGCGCCATATTGACAGCGTTAGTGTGACCATGCCAGCTGATGAGTCAATTAACACGATGGCAGCAGAAGGGCAGGAAACCCTAAGGCTCACTTCAGTACATACACCATGACCACCACCATCATCATCATCATCATCATCATTTATGAATGTGGCTTTTGATAGGAGCCAGGTGACATTTAACACCCATTTCCACACACCCACACACTCACACACATACACACACACAGGCACGCATTGATGGAGACACGGAGCAGGTAGGTGTGAATGACTAGCAGGTGCAGGTTTATACAGAGAGACCGTCTGGTCTGAGGCCTGGCCGATATTCTGGATGCGGGAGGACGGGGAACAGTGAGTCAGTTTTCTGTGTCAGACGTGCGAATAAACAATTACACAGAGGTGACAAGCGCTTTCAGTAAAACTTTCGCAGCCCATCAGAACACAGCGGCCATTGAGGACCGTGATACAGACTGAGAAGGTCATGTGAGGACAAGACACAGAGATTAGAAACATCAAAAAGGGGTCCAAGCAGTAAACTTGCCTCGAGGATGTCTTGTAGAAAATAAACCCTAAGTTTGTATAAAAACCCCTGTTCAATAAGCAGTGCTCCTTCTGACTAGGGGGCGCTAGAGTCCGGTATTTTGCCCCATATGTCTTTAACGTAGATCCTATAGCTGCTGCTAAGACTCAAGGTAAGCATGTGGGTATTTGCAGTTGTAGTTCTCCTAAGTCCAGCCTGGGGGCAGTAGTGGCTTTCCCATTTCCACCCTCACAGTGTCAGCATTATCCTTCTCTCATTCTCCATCTGAAATGCTTTAAGCTCCAATTAAGATTGGTCCAGAAGATAGCAGAATTAGTATTGTGATGCGCAGAGAGGTTTGAAGTGCACTTTTTTTTTACATCCAGTATTGCTGACCAAATGCTTCTGCTATCAAACTATCTGCCACCTGTTTTAGAGTCATCAATACATGTGCTGTAATCAAATGGCAATCAGGTGGAACTGAATAAGCACGATGTCCTTTGGAGGAAACAGTTATTATTTATATGTTTACATTTAACCCCTAGATGAGCTTGTGAACCTTGTTTAAGGTTCAAGTCTGTGCTGAACAGAACGCCTTTATATACATTAATTATTTAAAGCAAGGCTGTTAAAAACAGTTTCCGACGAATCGCTTTGAATGGATACTTATAAGAGCATATGCATTAACATACAGAATGTAGGATGTTTGTAAGAAGGAAAACATTATTTACATATAAACCACAGTCCCTCGCTGCTATTGGTGGTTGTGACTTTGCTTCTCATTAGCATTGAATTAAACTTCTCTTAACTTTCTCAGTCTACTTTGAATCATTCGTGGATGTGCCGCCTCCAGCTATAATGCAGTTATAAACACATTGTTCACATTCATTTCATCCAGAATCACCTGGGTTTGAATTTGATACCTGTGACTTAGATGCCCATCATGAGCGTATATAATTTTAAATAGGGAAAAAACATCATAATACTAATGATTATAATACTAATTTCACCATCTGTGTGTATTTACTCCAAAATGTAAAATGGAAGATGATGGAACCAGGGATCCACAGAGCCTCAGCTGTGTTTCCCAAGTGTGTGTGAGTGTGTGTTTATCCATACACATCTGGTGTGACATCATTCCCGTACCCACCCATAACCTCAGAGCCCCATCGGTGTCTTCTAGCTCACCGTGTTCTTGCTAACAGCCACAGTGACACAACACCGCTGATTACATTTCACTGCTGAATTCTCAGGCCAGAGTAATTAACTCAGGTTCTGCTTGCTGCGAGCACTCTGCAAATATTATCCTGGAGCCAATGAGGGCCTCAGGATCGAGGCGGGGCTGTCTCATGGTCGTGCCCACCATATTGACTTGATTACTGTAGCTGCTAATTAAGAAGCAGACCGGACGGATAGGGCGCTGAGGGAGATGACTTCATTAGCAGGGTCTTGGTGAGCGTAATTTTTCACATCTCCTCGGTAGCAGCCAAACGGGAGGAAAAGTTGGAATCATCTAGAAGGACTGGCCATCAGCGACAGCTGAAATGAGTCTGTATGTCCAGCAATGGACCATTTACACTCTTGAATATGGACACCAGGGTGCCAATGATTGACGTATGATTCCCTGTGCATCTTGGATTTGATTCCTGTAGCATATATTGAGACACTTGTGCTTTTTTGTGTCAGATATTTTTCGGTAAAGTTTACATTTCTATATTAAATAAAAAGAAAAAAAATCCTTATGTTTAATCCTATGTAAAAGTCCAGTCTATGTCCTTCCTGCAGCCTGCAAGCTTTGCAGGTCACAAAGGATTCAAAAGAGGAAGATTAATATAGTATTTAAAGTATGTTGTATTTTGTTACTGTACTTATTATTCACTTAACTATATTACACATTTTTTCTTTAGTGGAGTATATTTGAAAATTAGGGTAATACCTATGCTTTTACTCAATTAGGGTAATACTTGTGCTTGTATCTCCATTAAAAACACTTTTTAAAAAATTTAAAAAAAAAAAAAAAAAAAAAACCTTAGTTTTTTATTCATACCTTTCAAGTACTATAAATTTTAAGGATCATGACTTATTTATTTCTTTTCTCTTATCTTCAATCAATACGAGTCAAATCTATAACAACTTGTATTGATTCCTGTTTATCATTTTTACATGAGGAATGTCTGTATACATTAAGGTTGCTTTAACGAAAAGAAAAAAAAAGGAAGAAAAAATTTGAATTGAATTTGTTGGCTTTTTCACGAAGTTGTAGAAAAAGGTACAACCGCTAACCACACCCCAAATCCCTAAAACTTTAACCTTCGCAATTCTTTCAATAGTTCTAAATTTAGACAAGAGATTATGTCATAAAATGACGTTCTAATTTTAGTTAGAATAATGAAAATTACTTGGAGTAAGTGTGGAGCTGGTGTGTTAGCTTTTCGCATGTTTAACTAGACTGTCTCTTTATGGAAGCACCACACAGTTAATTGGCTAAATAGAAAAGCTGAGCGAGATTACTGTGCAAAGAGAGCAAATGGTGCCACTTTGGAGTTTTCACCTTGAGGCTGTAATTAAAGTTTAATCAAAGTCAATTTTGACCCTCTTTGCCACCTAGTTTGTACAGGCATGGAGTAAAAATTCTCTTCGTTTCACAACACTGAATGATTCACACATTAGGTTAAAATACTGCATGTTAGCATTGGCACAGATACGCTAGGATATGCTAAAGAGGGTGGAGCTGTTTTTTTTATTTTTTTTTTATGCACACATTCAAAGTTGGCCTGAAACCAGGTGTATGGTAAGCCGCTTGCGTACATGTTTTATCTTTGTAATGTCTGGATGTGTCAGTGGTGTGCAGTACTGCCTTTATGTGAGTTCATTCTTATCTTATCACGCTTATGCCGCATGCAGAGTGCAGTCTTGCCTTTCACTCGGCTTGGATGATCCCAGCATTAAAACTCCGGGCTAGTTTGAGCAGCTGGTTATTTTGTTATCAGTTTGCAGCAGGAGGTCGACGTTTCTTCTCCGATGCGCGCCACACATCTCCACATCTCCGGGGATCAGCTATCAAAGCTTGCAGACTCCTGAGCGTTTGTCATTGAGCCTGTGCAGAGGAGGACAAGGACGTTGTTGCATAACAGCTTTCAAACTTAAAAAGGAGCTTAAACGTCAGCTGCGGCCGTGCGCCATATGCATGCGTTCAATCTCGGCTGAATTTTGCTGATTATTGTGGCCGTACTCTGCAGTTCGGGAGGGGGAGACGGGCTGTATAATCCCCTCCGTTACCAAACACATAGAAGGTTGCTTGCACTTGGCTTCTGCTCATATTTGCCTGCAGTATAAAACCCCCAGTCAAAGGACAATAGGGAAAAGCAAACAATGAGGAACGTGGAAAATGATGGTTCTTGGTAGCTTCAGCAACAAGGCGAAAGTAGCTTACAAGTCATTGAAGTCTATCTCATCGTCAAACCACTTCCCCGGTTCTTCAGTGGCTTTTTTCCAAAGTGCAGTTCGGTATCACTCTGCACACCTTGGCTCCGCCTCCCAAAGTGTGAACCTGGGATTGTACAGAAATCTTTTTATACTTAAATTTGTAAATGCATGCGGTCACCGATATTTTACTTTAAAAAACGTATATGAATATATAAGAATCAATTTAAGGAATTTTGTAGCTAGAACATTTTTGTAAATTTTATTTCTGGTCAAACCGTTGATTTCGTTTTTTCTTTGTATAATTTTTGTGGTTCGGCTTTTGACGAATATGATGTACGCTACCAGTAAGATTTTGAAAACCCTACGTTTTAGCATGTTTGCATAAGTGAGCAACTAACATAATGGAAATATTTTAGAACTGACTGTATTTTATTGGAACAATGTAGATCTAATTTCATCAGAAATGGCCAAAATCACTATCACTATAATTAGTTATTTTAGGCATATATTTATATATTTATGTTTAATTATATGTGCATTATATAATCAGTGCTAGAGCTGTGTATGAGTCCTCTATCTATAGGTCTAACAGCAGGCGTAAGTGCGCCTGCCTTTAATAAAGCACTCATTTAGAGTCTCATTAGGATCTGAGAGCAAGCAGTTAATAAGTTCCACAAGGCTTTAGCTTTGCTTATTTAAATGCTATTCTGTATAATTTTGCTTGGTCCACGGGAATACTAGCGATTAAACTGCAATAATAATACAGAAGAAACTCCAGGAGTTCATAAACTTTTCACTGGCAGGGTATATTAAGGTTAAGTGCTGATCATGTGTTGTACTGGGGGAAAAAAAAAAACAAAAAAACAAAAAATAAATACATTCAACTTTTAGAAAATCTGTACAAACTCTGTAAATGGCAAACTCTTTTTTTATTTGAGCTACAGTTTTGTCAAACACAGATGTTTGATGAACACTCGATGTTCTTCCTGCAGTATTATTTAAAGGCCCTGGGTTAAAGACTTATTATTCATAAAATATTCATAAATTAAATATAGATATCTGTCAACATCGACAGACGTTTGCCCTCCTAAACGCATCCATAAGTCTAAATTGGACTTTTAAGCAAGTCAGATATGAAGTCATTAAAGTAAAGCATAACCCATTTCTAATTATTTGTAATGGGAACTCGGCAACCCATGTTAATTCATCTCATTCAGCAGATCGTCTATTTCTGTAGCACGGAGGACCGTTTGGTTCATGTTTAATACCAACGCGTGACTGAACGAAGCAGGCTGTGCTTATCTCCACCACCTGCTTTCTAATGACATCTGCACAAAGCACATATGAAGCAGCAGGCAATTACATCCAGTACAGGTGACTTGAAGCAGATTGCCCGAGCTCTTATTGTCAGATATTATCTGCACAATATGTCACTTTCCCCGTTCATTATATTTTGTCATCGGTGCGCCAATTGCTGTATCGTGCCCTTCAATTAGAAACATCATCACCCAAGCAACTGGATACTGAGACATGCCGTGTACGTTGTTCTTCATTTTGGGCTGCAGTGTGTAACTCAGACTCAGCCTCGTGTCCTGTTCTGTTGTATGACATCATGTCTAGGAATCTAGATTATTGTTTTAGGAATTAATGCTGGACCAGTATCGGATTGGATTGAGCATGCTATGAGTACACCTTCTGAACAACCGAGAAACAAAAGCTTGGAGAGAATAAGCTTGGTTACTAAGAGGATGTCAGTAGATTGGATCAGTAGTGTAATATAATCAGATCAGTATCATATCAGTATTAGAGCACTATTAGATCTAAATTGGATCAGTATAGAGTCCTTATTGGATCACTGTTGAGGTAGCATTGAATCAGTAACAGGTCAGTACTGCATCCCTGTTGAATCACTATTAGATAAGTAGCCAATCAAGATACGATCAGTGTTTGATTGGTTTTTCTTTTGGATAAGTATTGGATCACTCTCAAATCAGTACTCGGTTACTAATGGATGAGTAACAGATTGTTATCAGATTAGTATCACGTCACTATCAGATCAGTATTAGATCAGTATCATCACTATGAAGTCAGTACTGAATAACTATTGATCAGTATGACGATTGGATCACTATCAAATTAGTGTCAAATAATTACTGGAACACTATTTTACCAATGTTGGATCATTATTGGATTGCTAACATATCAGTATTCGATCACAATCAGATCACAATCAGATAATGGCTGGATAAGTATCGAATCAATATGACAGCGGTTCTTGATCAGTATTGGATCACTATTAGATCACTATCAATTCAAATAATTATTGGAGCACTATTTTACGAATGTTGGATCATTATTGGATTGCTAACATATCAGAATTCGAGCAGTATCAGATCACAATCAGATCATGACTGGATCAGTATTAGATCAGTATCAGGAATCCTGTTATGATACCAATTTAAAATATGTCATGATTCAAACTTCATAGGGTTTTTTTTTTTAAACCGTGAATATAATCTGTCCTTATAATTAAGTTATAATATAATATTACCCTTTTCCATATTCTCTAATGAGACATGATGTACATTCCAGTCTGAAGTTATATATATATATATATATATATACACACACACACACACACACACACACACACACACACACACACACACACAAAGGTGTAAAATGACTTCTTTTCCTCACTAGCCTGTTATAAATGGAGTTATAATTGAAATGTGGCGTCACTGCAAAGAGCAGGGTTTTGATGAGGAAGGCCGGACTCAGCTGCTGTGGCCTGTGGGGTGTGTGTGTGTGTGTGTGTGTGTGTGTATTGATCACAGCTGTAATCGCTCTCCATCTGTCACAAGCTGCTGCTAATACTGAAGCAAGCCATGGAAATGCAGCCATGCTTGCAATTCTCTCTCTTTCTGTCTCCATCTCTCTCTCTCTCTCTCTCTCTCATTTTTTTCTCTCGTTCCTTCCTTCCAGTGTTGCTTTCCACGTTCTCACTTCTCACACACACAGTCTTTATTTTTTTTCCTACGGTTCTCAACATAGTCTCCATCCTACACCAGGGTGTGTGCTGAGCAAGAAAGGCCACCCTTGTTCTTATTATGTGAGTCAGTGTGTGTGTGTGTGTATGGGTGTGTGTGTGTGTGTGTGTGTAGGGGTTAGATTTAGATTTAGGAGGTGAAGCAATTTCTACTTTATTGGGTACAAACAGTATTGTTTCATTTATATGGAGATGGGATTAAAGCAATTTTTGTATATTTCTGGTTCCACCCTAAAGTGTTAATTTAACTCAATTCTGACTTTACACTTCAGTTTTCTTTGTTTGGCAGCAGAACCATCTCAGAATATATTCTGATTGTGATTGTGATTGAAAGAGGCATGATACAGTAAAGCTTTTAATTCGGAATTGATAAAAATAATTAGATTATAAACGTTTAGAATCAACATTAAACATTTGCCAGTGTTTTCTACATTCGTAAGACTTTCTTCCTTTCCTCACTGCACTCAAGTTTTTATATTTCACAACTGAATATTCAACATGAAACAAAATCCTGACCGTTGGCAAAAACTGTCAGGCAAATCAGAAGACCTATAGCTACAAGGAACTGATCGAACAGATCCCATTCTACCAGGAACAGACCAGTTAGACCCCACTCGGCTACCAATAATTAACCAATTAGATCCCAGTCTACTACAAAGAACTGATCAATCAAACCACAGTCAACTACCAGGGACTGATCAATCAAACCACAGTCTACTACCAAAAACTGACTAATCAGATCCCAGTCTACTATGAAGAACTGAGTAGTCAGACCATAGTTGAGTACCTAGTATGAGCCTTTCAGATGCCAGTCTGTTCACAAGAACTAATTAATCAACACACCTTCTGCCACCAAGAACTGACCAAATAAGATCCCAGTCTGTGACTAAGTATTGATCTTTCAGAACCCAAGCTGTTAGCAAGAATTGTTGTATTCAGTGTTTAATTTTTTTTTAGCCAATGCCCGTGGAGCAAACCAAAATGAAACCCCTGTGGTGTAACTTGATAATATGTTCACCGTCCAGGTGAAAATACCAGGTCCGAGGCCTGTCACATGTAGCACTAATGGCATTGGTCTTAACATTGAACTATTTCTGTTATTTATATACCCTCTAGATTAGACAGGGTGCATTTAGTATTTAATTAACTATTTTGATTTCTTGTTTATTTTTATGACTCTCACTTTCATATGTGAAGCCATTCATTCCACAAAAGAAACTGAACCTGTTTTGTATGCTATAAACGCAAGAAGAACTTGAGGCCGACAGCATCGACAGGGATGTCTCCACCACCAAGAAGTAGAGTCCTGGTCTAGTTCAACTACTTGTTGAGGACAGATGAATAGACAGGTGGACGCACCTGAAAACATAAATTGAAAACATAAAAATGGAAACAAAATTCTCTTCATTAGACAAATTGAGCCATGCACACAAAAAGCTTCATTTTAGTAATGTTCCATTTTTAGTAAAGAGATGGGTCATTTTGACTCACAGAGAACAGCTAGCATTTAACTCTCAGACCTCAGATATAGCCGTGTCAACTCCAGACTTGTCTCGAGCATGTGTGTTTGTTCGCTTTTGATGAAGTGGATCCAGATGCTTTTCCGCTCACTGAGTAATGGCTCTGCACACACGGGGGTGACTGAGAGAAATTAGAACATTTGTGAGGACTCATTTTATAGGACCGGGGCCCGTTGCTGCCACTATGAGGGTTAATTGGAAGTGCAGAGATAAAGGCTAATAAATTCTGAGGTGTAATGGAGGTATAGTGACCTCTCATTCATCTACAGCTGCTTAGAGCAACTCGATGCAATGCTGCATAGTCCATCTCAGAGAGGAGAAACAGCTCTCTAGCTTTGTGGCACTGCTCCTGTATATCAGACACATGTAGCAGATCTAACCACTGGAGAGCTTTCGCTCTCTATGCACACCTGATATAATGTCTTCAGATGCTTCTGAAGATTTAAGTCAAGGTGTTGAGTTATTTAATTGCTCATCTCAAGGCTCCTCAGAATGGAGGTGGATCTGGAGTCTATGCCGGGAACATTGGGCATGAAGCAGGAATATAACCTTGATGGGATGCCAGTTCATCCCAGGGCACCATGCACACACTCATTCACAGCTAGTGGCATTTTAGTGTAGCTAATCCACTACAAAGGAAACCGGAGAACTGGTAGGAATCCCATGGGGAGAGCATGTGAATCTCTGAATACAGTAACCTCAGCTCAGGATTGAACTTGAACCACAGTAGCATCATGCCTCCGAGGACTGTATCCCATATTTATTAAAATCCCAATGTTCAGTGTCACCCAGAAGGGCATGGGTTCCATTTTGAATCTGGTTCCTCTTCAGGTTTTTTCCTCAGTGTCATTCAAGGGAGATTTTCCTTGTGACTGTTGCTCATCAGGGATCCAAATCTACATCCAGATTTTTGTAAGGCTGCTACACCAATCAGAAATGTTGACTTCAGAAAACAAGACTTCAATTTCTGGAATTCATTCACCATTACCCCACCAATGTGCATATGGTATCGGTTTCATTATTTACAGTTAGCTGGGTCCTGGTCTTATATTTAGTAGGCTGTTGGGACTACATGCTTGGCTTCTCATTGCATAAGCCACAAGCAAGGTAAACTTTATAGAATTTAACTTGCTGGAAGCGGAATGCTGCTACAGATTTTACCAGTAACAGAAGCAACATAAGCAAGCATTAAACTCTGCAGTCTCCAGAGCTTTCTTTTTTTGTTGAGTATATTTGCATTCAAAAATACGAAACAGGAAATTAAATGAGATTTTGTCCAGGAACCTCGTTAAGTTTCATGCTTCAGGATCTCGTATGCCTCCTCTCATGAGTGCCTTGTACACTTGATATACAGGTCATCATGCTACATTTTACAATTTTTTTCAACCTTCTCCAGTAGCTTTTGCCATAGCAGGAAATACAGAAGACGTGTTCTGATAAGATTAATTAATTACTGTATAATGTACTAATGTTGAGAAACACAGTGCAAAGCCGCGATATTCACTGAATCTTAATGCTGCTGCACTGAATGTTCCATCTATGACTAATAGGTTCTTTATAATTGGCCAGTTAATTGAAAGTCATGAACTTGACCTTCTTTCTCTGACAGAGACATGACTTGACTAAAATTGCACTGCTGTCATTTTCACATTTTTTTTTTTTATCCTGTCCGGTCTGCTCTCCTGCTAGTCATCTATCATCTCTGGTTGTTTGCTTAGACACAGCACACGTTTTGAATAATTGCTTTTTTTTCCGCTTTGATTTTCAATCCTAATATTTATGTAGATGAGCCATGAGATCTGGCAACTTCTGATCTTTTGGATTTGTAAAACATGGCCACATGCTAGTGTGCTATCACAAACTACATAACGGCTGTGATTTGTTCATTTCTTCTTTCACAATAAAAATAATTCAACCACCGATGTCTTTTCGCTTTGCCAAAATATTGCTGTTTGTTGAAAAAAGGGGTTTGACCTTTGTGTAAACTAGTGGCTAGTCTGGAAGCTTCAGTAACCAGTTCCTCAGCATGTACAGTACTTATTAGACTCAGTATGAAAAGGCCAACTGACTTTATATTCTTTGAATCCTATATCACAGGGCTCTACAATTGTTTTGTGCTCCTAATTACAAAAATTTAGGAGCACAGTCAAAAAATATAGGAGCATAGTCGAACTGTCGAGAGGTAACGTTCTCAACACGGGGGGTGCCCTTCTGGGGGGGCGCGGAGTAATTGGAAGGAGGCCACAAATTGTTTCTTAAAAAAAAACAGGGGCATCATTTGGGTACTCGAGGTATTTTATTGCTTTTCACATAGAATGTGCATAAATGAAAAACCCCGCCTTTCCTCTCCCTCTGTATTTTCTTTTTTCTGGGGAGAGGCAGAGCTTAGCCTGCCTTTTATCCAGCTGTCAATGCAGACCAGTATTGCCAAATTAGTGACTTTTCAGGCCCCTTTAGTGACTTTTTTTAAATAAAAAAAAAAGAAAAAAGAAAAAAGCACTTAGTAACAAATCTAGCAACTTTTTGGACAAACCTTAGCAACTTTCCAAATGTGGCCAGTACTGTCCTGCAAGCGTGAGGTCTTGCTTTCTGCTGTACTCTCACCTCTCTCTGCGTATGCTCTGTTCAGTGAGTGGCTGAGAGCCGGAGATTTAACAATATCATGGATAACGAGACGCGCCCTTTCTACCAATTTACATCATTCTATCAAAACAGATTATAGATTAAGTTACAGTATCTCACAAAAGTGAGTACACCCCCTCACATTTTTGTAAATATGTGATTATATCTTTTCATGTGACAACACTGAAGAAATGACACTTTGCTACAATGTAAAGTAGTGAGTGTACAGCTTGTATAACAGTGTAAATTTGCTGTCCCCTCAAAATAACTCAACACACAGCCATTAATGTCTAAACCGCTGCCAACAAAAGTGAGTACACCCCTAAGTGAAAATGTCCAAATTGGGCCCAATTAGCCATTTTCCCTCCCCGGTGTCATGTGACTTGTTAGCGTTACAAGGTCTCAGGTGTGAATGGGGAGCAGGTGTGTTAAATTTGGTGTCATCGCTCTCACACTCCCTCATACTAAAAAAAGAATTGTTGCTCTACATGAAGATGGTCTAGGCTATTAGAAGATTGCCAAGACCCTGACACTGAGCTGCAGCAGGGTGGCCAAGACCATACAGCGGTTTAACAGGACAGGTTCCACTCAGAACAGGCCTCGCCATGGTCGACCAAAGAAGTTGAGTGCACGTGCTCAGGGTCAAATCCAGAGGTTGTCTTTGGGAAATAGACGTATGAGTGCTGCCAGCATTGCTGCAGAGGTTGAAGGGGTGGGGGGTCAGCCTGTCAGTGCTCAGACTATACGCCGCACACTGCATCAAATTGGTCTGCATGGCTGTCGTCCCAGAAGGAAGCCTCTTCAAAAGATGATGCACAAGAAAGTCCACAAACAGTTTCCTGAAGACAAGCAGACTAAGGACATGGATCACTGGAACCATGTCCTGTGGCCTGATGAGACCAAGATAAACTTATTTGGTTCAGATGGTGTCAAGCGTGTGTGGCGGCAACCAGGTGAGGAGTACAAAGACAAGTGTGTCTTGCCTACAGTCAAGCATGGTGGTGGGAGTGTCATGGTCTGGGGCTGCATGAGTGCTGCCGGCACTGGGGAGCTACAGTTCATTGAGGGAACCATGAATGCCAGGATGTATTGTGACATATTGAAACAGAGCATGATCAGTATGCAGTATTCCAACATGATAACGACCCCAAATACACCTCCAAGACGACCACTGCCTTGCTAAAGAAGCTGAGGGTGAAGGTGATGGACTGGCCAAGCATGTCTCCAGACCTAAACCCTATTGAGCATCTGTGGAGCATCCTCAAATGGAAGGTGGAGGAGCACAAGGTCTCTAACATCCACCAGCTCCGTGACGTCGTCATGGAGGAGTGGAAGAGGATCCAGTGGCAACCTGTGACACTCTGGTGAACTCCATGCCCAAGAGGGTTAAGGCAGTGCTGGAAAATAATGGTGGCCACACAAAATATTGACACTTTGGTCCCAATTTGGACATTTTCACTTAGGGGTGTAATCAATTTTGTTGTCAGCAGTTTAGACATTAATGGCTGTGTGTTGAGTTATTTTGAGGGGACAGCAAATTTACACCGTTACACAAGCTGTACACTCACTACTTTACATTGTAGCAAAGTATCATTTCATTTCATGTGTTGTCACATGAAAAGATATCAAATATTTACAAAAATGTGAGGGGGTGTACTCACTTTTGTGAGAAACTTTATATATAGATAGATTTCATATATAGAATAGGTAATCATTATACCTGGTCTTCTCCAATATTGGGGGGAGGGGTGCCACATGATAGGGGAGGCTTGGGGGGGCTTTAGTTACAAAAGGTTGAGAATGTCTGTTTTATATAATTAGTGATATGACATTGTTTAGGTCTCAGAGAAAAAGGCTGATGTAGCCTCTCACCACTATTGTGTCTTTTTTTTTTTTAATGGCATGTGGTACCAACACAAAGAGTGATAAGAGCACTACTGCCTCACAATATCGCTACTCTGACTGTTGTGACCTTCAGGGATCCCCCCCCCCCCCCCCCCCCCATCCCGCTCTCTCTCTCTCTCAAAGCCTCTTCCTGTGATAATCTTGTGAGAACCTTCGCTCTGTACTTATTGAATGTATCTTGTGTCAAAAATAAAACACCACCTAAGAGGCAGTCAACATGCTTTTGTTTTTATTTATTTATTTATTTATTTATATTTTTTGTGGTGGTGGTGGTGTGTGTGTGTGTGTGGGGGGGGGGGGGGGGGGGGGTGTAAATCCAGGGATTGCAGTCGAGTAGAAAGGCAGTGGAGACACTATGATATCTAAAAGAAAGCATTTCAAAATAAATCTAGCTTGATTGACAATTATAACCCCAAATTCATTTTACACTATCTTGCTGTGTGAATGCAATACATTTTTTCTAATATTTGTTATATTTATTATCTCAAATCAATTTTTTTTTAATATTTGTAATATTTATTAAAAATGTATCAAAATAATGATCTCAACACAATAACAACGCTTTCTTGCAGTATGCTGGTGTTCCATTCCTCTGGCGGAATGGAAATCGACTTATCAGACATTTTCAGTCAGTATAAATAAATGAATTATTTTATCGCTGCAAGTCTGTTATTAAGATTAATCAGGACACGGTTGCGTTTCTGTGTGTAGAGCATTGTGAATCTGTTTTTAGCTGCTGTTAAGCAAGGCGATGGGAAAGGAGAGGGGTGTGAGCCCGCTACAGAGCAAACCACACTAACACTGAGATAAAACGGAGTACAGAGATAAAATGGACAGCACAACTAAAGCTTTTATGATAACAAAACACTGTTTACAACTGCCACAATGAATTCATAATGTTTAAACCTAGTAGGCTAGGTAAAAAAAGAAATACTTATGCACATTCTTAAAGCCTTGAGTGTTTCCTTTCATAAGAGCCATTAACCACTATTGTGGAGTGTGACATCACAAATAAATTCAGTGCTGAACCCAAGCACAACCAAAACAGATATTTGAGCTTATATTTGTGGTATTTGAGCTTTTCCAGGGTTTCCTGGATTCTCACCTCAGCCTGTGTGCATGGAGTTTGCATGTTCTTCGGGGGTTTCCTACAAAACAGTCCAAAGACATGCTTTGTAGGCTGATTGTCCGTAAATTGTCCATAGGGTGTGTGAGTGTGTGTGTGATAGTGCCTTGCAATGGGCTGGCACCCTGTCCAGGGTGTACCTATCCCTACTCTTTGGGATAGGCTCTGGGATCCCAGTGACCATGTGAAGGATAATCGGTACAGAGAATGGGTGGATATAAACCATTAATGCTGGCTACGTTTAATTTAACATGCTATATCATCAGCAAGTATATCATCAAATATGCTGTGGTGTCTCACAAGGTCACTGCTTTTCAGTCTAAACACACTTTTTTTCGCTTAAGACTGGAGCTAAGCAACTGTAGCTAAGCACGGGCGTCGATATAACAATACTCCACCACATTGTATGTCGGATGATTGTAAATCAATTCAGAAAACCAATATTCCAAAAAATCAGAGGAGGAGGTGATATTTCAACCATTTCCAGGAGAAGAAAGGGAAGCTTAGGTTACCAGTTCAATCCTGTCACGAATCAAATGCACTTTCTACTCCGTAGAAAAAACAATGAGTAAAATTAAATGACTAATTACTGTGAAACGGAGAACGGTTGACGGGCTAATTACTGTTTGCTAGCTGACAGTGGAAATATTAAAAACCAGTGAAGCATTTAGACTGAATTTTCTCCTTAAAATGCATTTAATCTCACACTACATTTCCTATCATCTGTAGTTGATGAGGCTGCTAACACTTTCACTGATGTCTGTAGATTATAGCTTCAGTCTAGATGCTTTTAGTGCTATCACATAGCTGTGAGATTGTGATGCCAAGGATGTGATTCAAGGTATTGTTTCACAAAATTACTATGGATTTCATGTAAATCCTCTAGCCTTGTGATTGAAAAGTATAATTGAAAAAGTTGACCACTGGGCTTGAAAGCATGTCGGGTCGTAGTGACAGTAAACAAGGGGACAGGGTCGAGCGAAAGGTTGGGCAACGTATCTTTTAATCAGAGTGCAGATGACTTGTAATTGAGTTGTAATCCTCTGAAAACAAAACACAGAGGAAAACCTTATCTCACCTCTATTTCTCAAAAGGTCAAAAAAAAAAAAAAAAAAAAAACTGCGTCAGCAACCTGGGAATCATTTTCACTGGTGACTTCAACTTCAGAATTATATTAGAAACTCCTGCAAAAGAGCGTTCTATCAAGTATCAAGTTTTTTCATCTCCTCAGTGGCTACCAAAGTCTTTTAGATATTTTATTGATTTTAATATCTATAGTGCTATAGTGTATTAGTGTGTAAATCTTCATGCATTCCCTTCACTAGTAGGAAAACGTCATTTTTTTTGCCACATTAGCCACTGTAGCTTGCGATTGTGATACAGCCGTTTGAGGGAGGGGCAAAGTACTGTAAAAGTACATTAGTGACTACAGTCTCATCATAAATTAATAAAGTTTACTAAAGCTAACCTTAGCTATTGTGATAAACACACCTAACCACCAGAATGCAGTCACAAATACACATTACTGAATTTCAGACTTATTAGTAAATGGTCTGCACTTATATTGCACCTTTTTAACCTTAGCGGTTCCAAAGCGCTTTACACTGGCTCTCATTCACACACCAGTGGTAGCAGAGCTGCCATGCAAGGCACTAACTTGCCATCGGGAGCAACTTGGGGTTCAGTTTCTTGCCCAAGGACACTTTGGCATGTGGATTCACATGGGCCAGGAATCAAACCGCCAACCCTACGATTAGTGGACAACCCGCTCTACCACCTGAGCCACAGCCTCCCGTTAAGAAAACAATAAGAACATTAGTGTTGAGCAGAGTTAAACTTTAAGAAGGAAACCGTACTAAACAGTATTAAACAGTAAATTTATTTTGCAAGCAGCTATAACACTGCTACCACATAAATTCGCTCATAAAATGAAAACGCACAGATTGTCCAGGATTCGTGTTGGAAAATAGATTTCTTTCATTCTTTTTCTGATGTTCTTATGATTTTGTTTACATACACATTGTGCTGGAATTCATGGGGAAATTTTTAGTTTATGCTTTAATTCATCGGAATAAGGACATTTTGAGCACGGTATTTTTCAAACTTAAGTTTCCTCTTTATAGATTGTAGTAATTCATTCTGCAAAACACAATTCTTCACACCCTGATGATGAATATTATTTGGTAAATATTTTTCACCGTCTAGGGTTCGTACCCTCTTTAGTAATCTTAAGTATTCATACGAGTGTAAAAAAATTATTCAAAGTAAAACCCTTTTAGAAGTCCTAAATTAATCAATGGACCATTGAAGTGCTCTTGAAGAACCAAGGGTTCGTTACTGAGACAGTTTAGCTTAATGTTAATCACCTGACTTAACTGAATTAAGTTATTTGAGAGATTTCTGCCTATTTCTCTTAATGGCAGCTGACTGTAACACAGTGTAGCCTTGGTACAACCTGAACCTTGCTATTTATAACAAAGTTTTGAAGAACTTTGAGAAGAAATCTGAAATGATGGCTGACGGGTAAACAGCAGACAGACTATAAAGTATCAGGGCTTAAGGAGTGCACTGAGCGTGTTTACAGTGAGCATTGTGAGTTATGAGTATGACTCTCCAGCTCCTCCGGTATGAGATTTTATATATATAATATATAATATTATATATATATATATATATATATATATATATATATATATATATATATATATATATATATATGAGTGCTTCTGAGGAGTGATATCATACCAGAGGGGTCTGAAAGTGTAAAAGTCTTCCTCTATCTTCCTCACTCACACACTTCACCCTCGGCAAGCTCCTGTAACTGCCCTGTATGCCAGACTCTCTCCTAACACATCATATTTTCCACTTATACCCACAGCTTACTTTTCTCATAAAGTGGACCGCTCTGCATTTACACAACAGGGCTTTACACAAGACACCCAGTACATGGAAAATGCATTTCAGTCTTGGTCATGGGACCATTTTGCCACTTGGTCCATGGTTCCTGAGGGAGGTGATTCAACAGAATGCAGGGTGGGAAGAGAGATGGAGGAAAGGATGTAGATTTCCGTTTGAGTAATTTCAGCCTCAAACTAACAGAACCACTATCTGGCATAACGAACAGACTGAGCTTTATTCCTATAAGCTGGTGCTCGTCCTGCCAGCATCTCCTACAGCATCATAGGCTTTTAATCATGCTCAGGAATGGACTGATACTGATACTAATCAGTAGCTATTCAGTAAATTAGAAAGCTCACAAAATTGTGTGGGCCCACTGCACATATGACAGTAAAGTACTTGAGTCTTGATTCCACTATAGTCCACTATTATTCCAAGTAACACAGCTGAAGATTTGCAATGTAATACACAATTGCATTTTTGAATGTATAATATAGTTATAGAAGAGAAATGATTTATAATCCAGAATTTATATATTTCTGTAAAGCTGCTTTGTTAATTGAATTTTAAGAACATACATATTTACATTTATGGCATTTGGCCCTTATCCAGAGCAACTTACATAGATCTCATTTATACAACTGAGCATCTGAGGGTTAAGGCAGCTTGCCAGTGCTGCAGTGGCAGCTTGCAGGTGCTAGGATTTGAACTCACGACCTTCTGATCAGTAGTCCAAAGTAGAAGTCTGATCAAAAGTGTAACCATGGCTATTAGAAAGTCTGTACTGTATATCTGAACTTACCTACCTAATCTTAAAGGGTCCATATGTAATCGCAAAAGGAAATAATATGTGTATTATCGTGTAAATTTTGTGGGATGTACAACCACAAAGAATGTCAAGTCTAATTTGTCAGGTGACTCTTTTCATTTTTGAAAATATTGAATATTTATTTAAAAAGGTCTGAGATTTGCAAGATCTGCAGTTTATCTGTAGCATTTATGATTTTGACCATTGTCTACGGCGATATGGGAGACGCCTGAAACCTACAAAAATAAAAAAATAAAAACAGTAAATAAAATTCACCTCAGAAAACACTGAAAGCACTGAAAGGGAAAAATCACTGAAAGGGAATGTGCACGGGACGTAAAAGACACACACTTCTAGTTGCAGTTATTATCTCTTCATACGGCTTTATTTAAAGTAAATTTGACTTGTCTGGAAAACATGAGCAGACTTTTGTCTCGCTCATACTATTGCTTGGTGCACATGTCAGAAAAATCGTTGCCCTATCCACCAACTTGTGTCAACTTTTGTGGTGCAACAGAAGAACGTTCACCTGTTGTCTAGAGATTGCAAGTTCTGATCCTTGCGACGCCAAAGCCATCCCTAAAGTGGAGTCCAAGAGAGCACACTTAGCTGTGCTGTCTGCGTGGGAGGGGCATAATCTCTCTCTCTCTCTCCTGTCAATCACAGCCACACCAGCCAATTGTGAACATCTGCAAGCTCATGTATGAGGAAGAGGGTAGATGGCGCTTTCCTCTGAGTGTGTTACTCTGCCCTGTGTCGCATCAGTTAAATAAGGTGGATTTGGCTGGCTTCACATGTCTCAGAGTGAAGTATGTGTTAGCCATCACCGTCCCCAGTTGGTAGGGTGCGATATTGCCAAATTAAAGAGAAAGTGATAGAACAAAATAGCGACCAATCCTTCCCGTAAAGACATGCAGCTTATACAAAGTGCTAGCATGTGTTCTCTGTCTCCTCCTTGTGCAGTCATGATGATCTGACCTGTATGAGTTCTGAGTGCCTTCCTTTTCTTAATTCTGATCTTAAGCGTGCCCCTTGGGATACCAGAGCTTTTGAAATCTTTTCATACCGATCTCCTGACTTCCACAATTTTATCCGTTTATGCTCTTTTAAAAGCACCTTTCAGCCTGGCATGGGTTCTTTTCTTGGAAATACACTTCCAAAGAAAAAAAAAAACTAGTCAGGACAAAGGCCTGCTTTTATTCTGATCTAATCAAACACCAGACAATTGATCCTGTGAGTCAGTGAGTGTGCCTGATCTCTGGGTGACTTCCTACACACTGAAAGTTGAATTAGTTTCAAATATATTATTCTACTATGTTTAATTTATAGTAAAATGCATAACGTGTAACCTTTTAATCAGTGGATTTTGAGTACCATTGGACTGTGGTATGGAAAGATAACGTCCTCTATTCATTCCATACATCATTAAACCACAGTAAATTGCTTTTCTCTTGGCATACATCTTTGCTACATCCTCTTTAAAACACTCAGAAGACCATATTACATGCACGGCACACTGTTGCGCTACTGTTATGTGACCTATTAATTGTTGCCAGTCTTGGATGTTTATGTGGCAGCAAAACCAGCAGAGCATGTCCAATATAAGCAGTTATTATACTGCCTTAGTGTTGCGCTATATGTGTGTGTATTCTGGAATTCTGATTGGTCAGGATGTGTTGATTAATTTCCTGTCATTTGTATCTGCAAATCACAGGTTTGTATTAATGTGCTCGTACTAATACGTTATTGTTTCTATAGTAACAGCTCATTCATAGGGAATTGTAAGGTGGACGATCCACATAATCAGGTTAAAAAGCATGTTTATTCACTCATATGGTGAATTTTCTATAATTAACATTTATGGAAGGAGTCTCCAGTGGCAGCACTTTGTAACAGTCAGAGGTAAAGCTGTAACTTGTAAGTTTTCCCACATCTTCAAGACAAAGGAGTTTACATTTGTGGTTTCTTGCATTTGTTACAGGATCCGATATCTAATATTTTGTCCAAAACCTGATCTACCATCAGATCGGTGCGATTTCTACTATAAACTATTTTGAGGCAGTAATAAAAGGCAAAGTGGGAAGGTTAAACTAATACCCACAACTGCTGTCTACACTGTAAAAAATCTAAAGTTGAGGAAACTTAAAAAATGAAGGCAACCAGCTTCAGGGCTTTTTGAGTTTCCTCAACTTTTAGGGCAATTAGTTGTACAAAGTTAAAGTTGAAGTGTATGTACAATGAACATTATATGTTAACTTAAACAAACTCATTAAAAATATATATATTGTTTCTAGATGTCTATCCATGTACAGCAAATTTTCATTTTTCAGTTTGTAAGTAAAAATATGTTTCCCTGGTGCAGAAATGAAAGTGTCCAGATCATGATATTTTTTGTTAGACAGACCTTCTCCACTGAAGAATGTGCATCAATCCAAATTATTTATACCATTCAATAAAATCAAGACACTGCACATCAATAAATCTTCAATAAAACGAACAAAATGGCCACAACCATTAATGATGAAAGTCTCACACATTTGTCATGGCATGGATTACACATATTACAAATAAATTCACTCTCTTGCATCTTAAAATCAATGACAATTCAACAAAATTGGATAAAATCATGGGGAAAAAATGCCTTTTTATTATTATTATTTAGATGAATTTGTGATGTTCTTCATGGCAAAAAAAAAAAAAAAACAATAAATCAAACAAATCTATAACTCCAGTAAACCTGAATTAAACAATGGAACAAAAAAAGGAGTCCAAGGAGTGCAAAAATGATTTTTAAGAAGTTTGAGTTTTAAATAAATATAATACAGAATACAAAACACAACTGGTTGAATATATTAGGAAAGATTCCACAGCTTCGTTGGATTCACTGCTGTGGGCATGAAAGTGCAGTTTTAACAGTCTAAAACTATGGGAAAGCAGCAAAATTACTTTTGCTGCACTGTGTGAAATGCTATGGCCATAAAGCTGCAGGTTGAACAGTTTTTAGTCTAAACAAATCAAGCAGCAATAACAAAACTATGGCAACTCTGGAGACCCAATTGCGTTCATAAAAGTGCTGTCTGAAGTGCAAAGAGAACAGCCACCGTTATTTTAACAATTGGCTAGTTTAAACATCCACCTTCAGAAGCTTATTCTTCAGTGACGGCACTCTTACAGTACACTGAGA
The DNA here is from genome assembly GCF_001660625.3 of Ictalurus punctatus. Classification (NCBI taxonomy): domain Eukaryota; kingdom Metazoa; phylum Chordata; class Actinopteri; order Siluriformes; family Ictaluridae; genus Ictalurus; species Ictalurus punctatus. Next base: position 20,082,802 of record NC_030417.2, on the reverse strand, counting down.
GCCAAGGTGCATAAATAATTTTTGGATCACTTTGAATGTGTACTTGAGCTCTTCGGGGTACTCAGTGTTAAGTGCATGAATGATACCAAAGAGTAAAGCAAATGCTTTTGGCAAGTCAACAACATCATCAAACACAATTTTCTCTTCCACCACCACAGCTATGCCTCTTGTGTTTGGACTGAAGTTTCTTGTTGCCACATCATTACATTTACATTGATGGCATTTGGCAGATGCCCTCATCCATAGCGAGTTACATTTATTTAATTTTTTATACAACTGAGCAAAATCCAAAATATAGTATAGGGGACTCCAGGACCAGGATAGGGAAATACTGTCCTAAATAAAACACTAAACATTTACAGTCTCCATAATGAAGTCTGTGAAACTATGAAATGGTAATAACTACCTCAACTGTGACAATACTTGAACAGAGTTTCAAGAGAGTTAACAACAGAGTTACCACGCTCTTCATTACCCAACACCCTGGACCATTACAGTTGACATACCTTCCCAATTGCTCTACCAAGGATTCCATCACACACCTCCTACACATATCCCTAAGCCATCTGGACATCAGGAAGGGAAATTATATTAAAATGCTGTTTGTTCAGCATTTAACACTATAATTTCCTCCAAACTCACCACCAAGTTGGAGGACCTGGGACTTAACCCGTTCCTGTGTCAGTGGATCTCCAACTTCCAGACAGACAGACCACAAGCAGTACGGGTGGGCAGACTGATCTCATCTTCAGCACTGGAGCCCCCAGAGTTGTGTCCTGAGCCCCCAAGCTGTACTCGTTATACACTGTGTGGCCATTTTCAACTCTACCACTATTGTCAAGTTTGCTGACGGCAGTTGTAGTGGGCCTGATCTCTGACAACAACAAGAAGGCCTACCTAGAGAAGATTAAGAGCTTGGAGGACTGGTGTCAGGAGAACAATCTCCTCCTGAAGGTCAGCAAGACAAAGGCATTGATAGCGGACTTCGGCATGAAGCAGGAGAGGAGCTACCACCCCCTTAAGGCCCATCAGCATCTTTACCACCTTAGATGCTTAAAGGACTTTAAACTGCCCTCTAAGCTGCTAAGGAACTTTTACACCTGCACAATCAAAAGCATCACAGCATGGTTGGGAACAGCACCAAGAATGATAGGCAGGCTCTCCAGAGGGTGGTGCGATCAGCTGAGTGCATCATCTGCACTGAGCTCCATGACCTGCAGTCTATCTACAGGAAGAGGTGCTGGACAAAGGGCAGGAAGATAGTGAAGGACTTCAGCCATCCAAACAATGGACTATTCGCTCTGTTGAGGCCAGGGAAGCACTGAGAAGGATGAAAGAATGAGGAGGAGCATCTTCCCACAGGCCATTCGGGTCTTCAACCAGGACAACACCTAGGACTATAGTTTGCACTTGTTTGCACAACACCCACACCACCTACATTCCTGTTAATATACCAGTATTACCCGATATTTACTGTTGCAATCAAAATTATTCAACCCCCATTGTAAATCAGGTTTATTGTCGAAATTGACAGACTTTCAGCTGTTTGCAATGAAAAAATCAAACAAAAGAATTTAAATAGTTCAACACAATGAATGCTGTGGTTTCTCCAAATTCAACTGAAAATACAACTTATAATGATTTCTCCTGTTTCAAAATTATTCAACCCCCTGAATAGACTCCCTCACAACAGCACAAATATGCAAAACAGGTGTTGTCTCAAGCACACCTGATGAAACTAATCAAGGGCTTCATTAGTTGCACCAGGTGTGCTTGAGCTAGAACACATGAAATACCTGAACTGGCTATGAGCAGAAAATATATGAAATACCTGGACGGGACAGAAAAAGGCAGCTATCAACGACTGCAACCAGATTTCTGAGAAGGCAGGTTGTGAAAAACCCTCAAGTGACTGCAAAAGCCCTGCAGCAAGACTTGGGGGCAACAGGCACTGAGGTTTCAGTGAGCACAGTAAGGCGTGTACTAAACGCAGAAGGTTTCCATGCCAGAACTCCAAGACGTACACCACTACTGACCCAAAAGCACAAGAAAAGTCGACTCAAAATCATATAAATAAGCCACAGAAGTTTTAGGATTCTGTTCTGCGAAGCAATGAAGCAAAACTGGAACTTTTTGGCATGATGGATCAGTGGTATGTCTAGAGGAAGAAGAATGAAGAAAGAACACTCTGTCCACAGTCAAGCATGGTGGTGGCTCGGTGGTGCTCTGAGGCTGCTTTGCATCATCTGGCACTGGAAACCTGTAGCGTGTGGAAGGCAAGATTCATTGAAGTATCAGGAAATCCTAGGAGAAACTGTCATGCCGTCTGTGAAGAAGCTGAAGCTTGGGCGTCATTGGACCTTCTAACAGGACAATGATCCCAAGCATAACTCAAATTCCACCAAGACTTGGTTGTAGAAAAAATCCTGGAAGATACTACAGGGCCATCACAGTCACCTGACTTGAACCCCATAGAAAATCTCTGGTGGAATTTGAAGAAGGCGGTCGCGGTGCGCAAACCCAAGAATATTACTGAACTGGAGGCCATTGCTCATGAGGAATGGGCTAAGAATCCTCAGGATTCTCGTTTGCAGCAGGTCATAACAGCACAATGGTGCTCTATTAAGTACTAAAGATGCTTGCCATGAAGGGGTTGAATCATTTTGAAACTGGAGAAATCATTATAAGTTGCATTTTTAGTTAAATTTGGGAAAACCACTTAAAGCATTTGTTGTGTTGAACTATTGCTTTTGTTTGATTTGTTCATTACAAACAACTGAAATTCTGTAAAGTCTATTATATTTGTCCTTTTATACCTGTACATACAAATAAACCTGGTTTTTGTAAATTCTACATCACAGACAGTTGAAAACAGCATTTCACTGCACATTGTACTGTGTATAGCTGTATATGTGTGAGCAATAAAATTTGAATTCTTTAACTGCATGAACAGTATTCTTCAGATTAGAAACCAAGGTTGTGAGTAGTACCACCAGCACCTTTTTTTTTTTGAACCTTTCCATTCTTACTTGTCATACTGTGAAGATGTAGCTTCATATGTTCACTCAGTATTCAAATATTTAATAAATGAATCTTTTAAATTGAGCCCTTTTTTTTGTACAATACACACTCTCAATAGCGCATTCTGAATGCCCTTCAAATCCCATCTAATAAAGGTAACATCCTCACCAGCTTCTCTGCAGACCAACCATATTAGACATGACAGATAAGATAAAAAATATTACCAGACATGTTCTCAGTAGGTTGTCTGCCTTTTCTCTCAGGAACAAGGGAAGGCCACAAGGTGCTGCAAATTTCTGGTGTGTTGGGATATCAGTGGTCTAAAAAAAACAAATAGGAAGCATGAAAAAACATGGACAAATAAATGGCTATTACTACTACCACCAACATTTATAACATGCAGTTATGTTTGTTTTTGAAATCATGAAGTAAACTAATGTTATTACCTGTCTGTCTAGGGGTATTTTAATATCTTCTCTAATGGCTCCACTTCTTGTTCTATAGAGCTTGATTAATCATGGCGCAATTGAACCCAAGGAACTAAGAAAGGTCTGCCTGAGATCCACTCACGTAACTCTAAAGAATTCTGTATATAACTGCAAAAGATATAAATAATTCTTAAAAATCAGTTAAATAAACCAATACCCTTAATATAAATTTTGCTTGAAAGGAATCTATTATCTTGCCTGGTCTGTCATGAAGAGTCCAGGCCATCTCTCCATGACCGCAGCAACAAGGAGTTCTTGCTCCACAAACTCTTTCGTCCGGAGTGAAAATGTGACTTCCATCTTTGAGCTGATGAATGCCATATTATGATTCCGTTTCTTCACTTCTTCTTGCAAAGCTTTCCGCTCTGTTTCAAGATCACCTCTGATCTCCGGGCTCTCTTTATAGTCCGCTTGCTCGTCTCTCCCTGTCTCTTCTGATTGATCCCCACTTCTGTGCAGCCTGCCTATCTTAACCTCGATCGATAATTACCTAACTTATATTTTATACTAATAGTCCATCCATCATACCCTGTTCCTGAGCCTGGGTCTTAAAGACATGGGTATTTTTGTATAAGAGCCACTGCCACAGACTCAATTTCCCTGCTCTTTGGATATGCCATATAAGAAAAAGCAACTTGGGAAATTTTGTCCAAGATGTCCATTCTCATGTCTATGGGGACTGTAAGAAGTGTCTTGCTCTTATCATAAACATCATTCCCTTTGGCAAGAAATAACTCTACATCATAAGAAAATGTTGGAATAGGGAATGGGGAAGGCCACTGTTCTGCGTTCTCTCATTGCTTCAGCACAATTGAGGAGGCACTGGGGGATGATGCAAGTGAAACACTGGCTTTGTCCAGGGAGGATATGGAGGATAACTCTTCTTCTACACGGCTGGTCCAAAGAACTTTTATCACTGCATTTTCAGGGGGAAGTTCTGTGATGTCCCTTAAATTGCAGAGGTCATTCTGGGTCCTCAAATTGAAGCTGAAATTCATCTTTGAAGCTTAAGGTTTTCTTTGAGTATGTTTTAGCTGGTCCACAGATTCAAGGTTTGTGGAAATATGAACCTTTCTAATATTATCATGGGCCAGTATAACTCATAGCAACAGTTTCTAGGAACTTAGATAGAAAAAAGAAACCAAAAAGAGGTGTGTACAACAGTCTTGAGGACAACACCACAATTACAATATTTTCATGACTGACTATGTGTAAATGCTGATTATTAACATATTTTGAAGAAACAAGTGATCTGATTCAAGCATATAATTGGATGCAAATAATGTATAGTGATGTTAGTTTTCCACCGCACAGTACGGCTCGAGGCTACTCTGCTCGCTTTTTGGGGGTTTTCCACTGTGGATAGTACCTGGTACTTTTTTTAGTACCACCTCGGTTGAGGTTCCAAGCAAGCCGAGCTGATACTAAATGTGAGCCACGCACTGAGGAAGTATGGAATTCTTCTTAACGAGTGTTTCTGTATTGTGCCTGAATAAATGTGAGTCATTTAATACATACTTTGCATATGGTAATATTCAATTCATTGAAAATTATTTATCATTTATCTCATTACAGATAAAATTACAACAAAGGTTTCTGTCTTAGATTTTTACATCTCGCTTGTTACCGATTTTCAAACAGGCTTTTATTGAAGTCATTCCTGTCCTGGCTCAACCTAATCTGAGTCATATAGAGCACTAGGTAGGTTCTTGAACGCCGTTATTTTTCATCCTTAATAGAGTCCATGTTCAGCGAACAGGAAAGGCATTTATAATACGGCCTGCCCATGTATTTGTACAGGGCTTCCATAATACAACATTATTCCTGCACGAAGGTGAGTATAAAATGGCACCCACGTTGAGGTGGCACAAAACTGCAGTGGAAAAGCCCGCTCAGAAAAGTTTAACAAGCCGAGTTGAGCCGAGCCGTACCGTGCGGTGGAAAAGTGGCTTTAAAGTCATATTTAATGAAGCAGAAACCTCTGCAATGCAATCAGGATTTTTCCTCCAACATTGTATGGTGTCAAAGGTTAGTAATAATTCAGATCACCAGGCTCAAGCATTGTAAAAGTTGTTGTTTCAATAATCTCATAATAACTATAGTGTTCAATATACCAAGAGGACAGATTCTGGCATAGGAAACACACTTTGCTGGGGTCCACAAGAATGTGCCTAATTCTGTGGAACTCTGGCAAATCACTGCACTCCTCAGATGACAAAACCATGCCTTCCTTGTAGTGGGTCCCTTGAAATTGTACACTTGAAGCTAGAGATACAATCTCTCTATGCGAATATGTTCTCTGTAATTCGTTTTTAACTGTTGCAACCAAAGTACTGGTTTTCACAACTCTGAGATTCTGAACTTGTAATGGTGATGTGAAAAGCCTTGGCCCAACTAAATAGTAGGCCATTGTGAGCTGGTGTTTTTTTGCCAAGGTAACAAGAATGTTCTTGAAATTGTGAACATTGTGCCCAACATTTAAAAAAAAAAAACTGTGATTGACATCAAAGCTCATGGTCCAAAGGTCTGGTAACAGTCCAAAGGAATGGATTAAATAGGACTAGTGCTCGATGTCGTGATACTTGGGTTTAAGTTTAAAGTCAGGAAATGTCTTGAGCAACAACTCCTGGTGATCCTTATCCTTTATGTATAAAAAACATACAACAAACTCAATAATGTCTCTTAAATCCATCAAAATCAGCCAAGGAGCCTCATTTACAGGCACACAGTCCCCATAGAGATGTAGCAATGCCCAATTTTCATGCCCATTGCCACCTATGCTTCCCTTCTTAAAGCTGGTTTTGTCAATTGTCTGGCTTGTTCACTTGATCAGAGTCATTATAAGGAAAAGCATTGATTCGGCTGTTAAAGACATTAAGAGTGAAGTACCCTTTTGATATCAATTCCTTCAAACAAACAGACAATGTATGTATGTCCTGTTTGCTAGCAAAGCAAAATCGACAAAAACTTTTTCTACACAAAAGCTTTCTTGAAAGCCAGCTAGTCCATGCGCTGCAAGATTGTCAGCGCATACACAAAACACTGTTCCTTTCAAGTGGTTATCAAGCGCTTTGATGTGTATACCATCCTGTTCAAAAGTCCTTAAATGATTTATGAACAGATCAAGAAATTTGTCATAGCCAAATTTTTTCACGTTATCAATTTAGCCTAAAACAGCAAGCTGAATTGTGGAAAGACTTGAGTGGAACTGGGCTGACAAGTTAAGTATTACCCAGTACACAGCAGTTATTTTGTGAATCTTCCTAGAAGTTCCCAACAGATTGCTAATTTCAAAGCTGTTGATATAAACACCCGAAGAAATGCTTGTTTTGATTTGCTAAAAGTCTATTTGTTTTAAAGTGCTCTTCATCACGAAAAGTCCTGTATTGCCCAGCAAAATCTTCCTCGTCAAATACAACCTGTTTCTCTGTTCAGGAAAACCTCAAGACTGAGATACTGAAACATATACAAAAGTCTTCTTGTGTGCTAGATCATAAATATATTCGACTGGATCGATGACGGTAAAATGCTCTTTAAAGTATGCATTTCTTCTGTAGTCAGTTGAAAGTCTGCTCCTCTCTGAAGTGCTTGAAAGCAGAGAATTTAAATTGAAAACTGCATCTGATATCTCATTAGCAACTGAATCATCAGTGAGCCCTTCATACTTTCTTAGAATGTTTTTGACTGATTGACACCACACTGAGAGAATGAAACAATATCTCTCACTTCGTCACTTATTATTTGTTGCGTTGCACGTTTTGAAATATGCAAAACAATTTGCATGCATAGAAACAACGAGGTCAGTTCACGTTCAAGTGCTTGACAATTGATTCTAACCCAGAGTCTGTTGCTTCCTTATGAAAATTTACAGAACTGTTTTGCCCTTCAACAGGGCATGTGTCTGTCTCAAGGGAAAGGCTATCACCAAGTACTGACTGGACAGTGTCTTCTGCTTCTGCATTTTGATTAACAACCATTGCTCTGAAGTCTTTAATAGAAAAACTGCGATGCTTTCGACTTCTCTGATAGATTAATGATGAAATCAGATTTGTTTCGAAATCACAGTCGGCAAAAGGGCAACTCAGAGTTTCATGTTTTCTTAAATGGCTCAGAATATGGTTAAAGTAAACAGATGTTTTACAAATGTCCTTGAAGTCACACAACTCACAACAAAATGTAAAGTGACTGTCATGTGGTATTGTATGTTTGTGATCTGGTAAGGTGAGGTTTTAACGCACCAGTGGTTTTGAAGGAGCAAATGCAATCTGTGTAGAGTCAGGGAAATTGGCCACTCATCCCTTTGTAGTGTCGCAGTCTATAATGTTTCAAAAGGACCTCTGGAATAGGCTGTGCAAATCTGAAGAACTTGCACTGAATCTCCTGCAGTGACAACATCAATTACATAAATACATGTGCAAAATAAATACAGGTTCAAGGCAACAGATATATTGAAAATATGTTCGACGATGTAAATAAATAAATAAATAAATAAATAAATAAATAAAATGTGCCAATTCCCAGTAGTATAAAGTAGGGCTGCAACTAAGGATTATTTTCATAATCGATTAGTTGGCCGATTATTTATTTATTTATTTATTTATTTTCGGTTAATCGATCGATCGGATGGGGTCGGGGCAAGCTTTCAGTACTATTTTTTTTCAAATCCACAAACTGAGTGTTTCAAATATAAACTTCAGACTAAAACTTTACACAACTGTTTGTCCAAAACACAAAAGAACCCAATACATGAAAGGTAATATTTGAGAAACCATAATAGGTGCACTTTAAGAGAAAGTACACCGCCATCTTGCTCCAATCAAAGTGACTTGAACGCACCTGATGTCGTAATTACAACCTCCCAACTCGTCAATACGAACTTCCCAGGAGAATGCAGAGTTAGTTACAAAGAATGCACCAACAAAGCATCAATCATTCTCTATAAATTGGTTATATAAGAACAACACTCATCAGCTAGTCAAGACAAGGAAAACCACACGCTAGCGTGCGCTCATTAAGTTAGTCACATTCCAGGTACTGCATCAAGTGAATGTCTAAACTGCGTGAAACAAAAGCCACAATTGTGTGATGTAAACTTGCAATTGCGTGGGGGGGGAAAGGCTAAATTGTGCATTATGAATTCATAACTGTGGTGGAAGAAGTCAGAATTGGGGGAGGGGGGGCAGAATTATGAGATTTAAAGTCACAATTGTGGTGAATAAAGTCGCAATTCTGAGATATAAAGTTGCAATTATCTTTTATATATTTATTTCTCCGTGGCGGAAACGGGCTTCCATACTGAAGTCATGTTTTAAATACAAATACATGCAAAAACGTGCTAAATTCTAACTGTGCAGGAGGTTTGCGGCTTGTAGACTAATTCATTTATTTGTACACCTAAGCTAAGAATGACCAGATAGATGAAGTATATGCTCATCTCTTGAACAAAAACAATAGCGTGCAGTTTATTACTTAACATAATCTTACTTCAAGGTGCCTGAATATGTTGATTTTCTCAAACTCGAAGCAAAATCCACACCTACACGATTTTAAGGAAGTGCATATTGTGAACAAATATCACTAAAACATTACTAATGTCACTATATTAAATGGCCCAAAATAAGCAGAAAACTTACTGAAGTCATCACATGATATAATATATCTGCAAAAAACGGCTTCCTCAGGACTAACAGCCAGTGGTCAAGTTGCGCGTCCACAGCATACTGTGAGATCCACCTCATGATCAAACTTTACATTGTAGGGTCTCTGCTTTACATTTCTGGTTGATCATACTACATCGTTTAAAAATGGACTTTATCCAATTGTTGGCATTATCTCAACTTTTTCTAAAGTAGATCGTTCAGTCAACTTAAAAAATACAATTTGTCCAACAAAATGGAAGCTGGAGTTTTTACAGTGTACTAAGGCACTTGTCACACTACATTATGTGACAAAAACATTATGTACACCCCTGAAGATCACACCCATATGTGCTCATTCCCCAAACTGTTCCCACAAAATTGGAAGCACACAATTGTATAGAATGTCTTTATATGCTGTAGCATAACAATTGCGCTTCACTGGAACTAAGAGACCCAAACCTGTTCCAGCACGACAATGCCCTTTTACACAGAGCGTGCTCCATGAAGACATGGTGTGTTAAGGTTGGACGAAGGTGGAAGAACTTGAGAGTCCTGCACAGTGCCTTGACCTCAACCCTACTGAACACCTTTGTGTTGAATTGGAACTGGAGACTCCTCGACATCCTGACATCAGCGCCTGATCTCAACCTCACTAATGCTCTTGTTACAGTTAGGTAGTTACAGTCACATTTATATAGTGCTTTTTTAGACACTCAAAGCGCTTTACATAGTGGTGGGGGGAGGGGGGGGATCTCCTCAACCACCACTAGTGTGTAGCATCCACCTGGATGATGCAAAGGCAGAGATAGTGCGCCAGAACGCCCACCAGCTATTAGTGGAGAGGAGAAAGTGATGTAGCCAATTCAGAGATGGGGAATATTAGAAGGCCATGATAGGGAAGGGCCAATGGGGGAATTTCGCCAGGACACTGGGGTTATATCTCTACTCTTTGTAATAAGTGTCCTGGGATTTTTAATGACCACTGAGAGTCAATACCTCAGTTTCACGTCTCGTCCGAAAAACAGTGTTGTTTTTACAGTATTCCCATCACTATACTGGGGCATTAGGTCCCACACAGACCACAGGGTGAGCGCCCCCTGCTGGCCTCACTTATACCACTTCCAGCAGCAACCTTAGTTTTCCCCAGGAGGTCTCCCATCCTGTAGCTGAATGATCACAAATCCCCACAGCCACACTCTAAAATCTAGTGCAAAGCCTTCCCAGAAGACTGGAGCTTATTATAACAGCCAAGGAGGAATAAATCTAAAAGGATATGTTCAACAAGCACATATGAGTCTGATGGTTAGGTGTGCACAAATGTTGGCCATATAGTGTAAATATGACCTTTTCTACAACTTGTTAATCATCTGCCTTCAATGGTTAAGGCTCTGGGCTAATGATCAGAAGGATGTGAGATCAAATCCAAGCACTATTGTTGGGTCCTTGCGCAAGACGACCCATAACCCTGATGTTCTCAGCTCAGCTGTAAATCTCTATACAAGGGATATTACCTTGTACAACATGCCAGGGCATTAATGCTGGCTCAGATATTGCATTGATTCTGATGGGCAATGCCACGTTTTCTGTGTCGATAAATCTCTCCCATCCCTCGCCTCGCCTCAGGTTTTTATTTACGTGCCGAGTGTAAGAGCCGTAGCCGCTCTGGTGGGGGATTTGGACTTTGCGCATGACTGGCCAGCCTTATTTGTATTGTTCGTCACGAAGACAGTGTTGTTCTAGTGTTGTTGTTTTGGGAGTTAGCTCATCCCCTGTCTGTCTCTCTCTCTTTCTCTTTCTCTCTCTCTTTCTCCTCTCTTTGTTTTATCTCTCTATTTAAACACAGCGTTCGCTAAGCACATGGTTATAGAGCACGTCTACACGGCTGCCTGTGGGAAGATACTGCCTAACTCTGTGGAATTACTCATGGCAACCGTGACTGTTATCTACATGGTAGTGTATCAGGAGAACATGCAGGGCAATTTTATAAACATGGCAGTCTTGTCCTTGGTGGTCCTCTGTGTTTTAAAAAAGGCGTAATTGTCTTTACCTGATGTGTTCACAGTCTTGTGTGAATGATATAGTTAAACACTTGATGTCCAGGAATTGAGAGGGATACAAAAATATAGCTAAAGTGAAAAACCCATGATTAATTTAGTTAGCTAGTCTAGTAATATCTACAAAGCCTAATTAAATTAAATAATACAATCTAGGCCTGTACACTATTATAATAGGACTTGCTGCTTTTTTTTATATAATAAAGGATGCAAATGTGATAAGCTACATAATCATATACTCATTTGCTTCCCTTAGTCTGTATTAATGCACTTAACAAGCACACAAACTAGCTCAAAATGTCTTAGATTATTATGTTAACTATCATTTTTTAGGCTGGTCAATTCTAGGCAACATAGATAATGTTGAACTGGGTAGTAGGCGATATGATGACATGATATCAATATTGCGATAAATTATGGCACAATACACTTTTCTGTGATATCAATATTTTTCATTATATACCTGCACATATATATATATATATATATATATATATATATATATATATATATATATATATATATATATATATATATATATATATATATATATTAACTACAAACTGGCAGGAAGCAGCTGATGTGATGTTAACATGAAAATAAATTTACTATAAATTTGTTTATTACCAATAAATATAAACAGTTTTTATTGTCACACTACAGTAGTGTTGGCAGTTTGTCTGGAAACCTACATAATCATGATTCATAGTAGAAATGAACTTTGAGAATCGTGATATGACATTATTGTCATATTGCTCACTCTGGTGGACTAGCTCATTAATATATGCATGTTTGCCTCGCACCTCCAGTGTGGGGGTTTGATTCCCACCATTGCCCTGTGTGCCAAGTGTTTGCATGTTCTCTCTGTGCTTTGGGGGTTTCCTCCGGGTACTCCAGTTTACACCCTCAGTCCAAAGACATGCATTGTATTCTGAATGGCATATCTAAATTGTCCGTAGTGTATGAATTGGTGTGTGAGTGTTCTGTGATGGATTGGGTTCCTGTCCAGGGTGTCCCCCTGAGTCCCCTGGGATAGGATCCAAGCTCTCTGCGACCCTGGGTAAGATAAGCAGTACAGAAAATGAATGGATGCTTTAGGAGCTACTTGAGTACTAGAGTTTTTCCTGTGACTTGAGTTTTTTTTTTTTTTTATTGAACACGTCCCCAAGCTTCTAGAAATCGGCCGAATCTGATTCTCTTCAGCGTCTTCACTCCATCAGACCTCTGCCTGTGCAGCGGCATCTCAACATGATTAAACTCCACACACGCTCTTTCTTTCCTAACCTCTTACTTAACCAGCAGATCTTAGCCTGTAGATTTGACTAAGGAAAATAGCGACTCGAGACTCGACTTCAAAGCAACGTAGTTGCCGGAGTGACAGGATGTCAGAACTTCAAAGCAGGAGTAACATCCTGTCACCATTATAACATCTGATCTCGCTTTTTTGGCCCATTAATTTTATATGCCATGTTCCATGCTGGAGATGGGTGTGACAGGGAGCAGAGCGTGCTGCTTCCACACGGCAGCGTAGTGAAACATTCTGTCCTGCAGATGCTCTGAAACAGCAGCGTGTCCCCAGCATAACAGGTTGGGTGAATATAGCAGCCGTGGCCTGAACGGAGGGACGTACGGGAGGAGAAGAGAAGAGAGCGGACTAGTGAACGCACATTTCCTGGAACGCACTCCTGAGAGAGGCAGTGCATTAGAGCGGTGTGGTAGAGAGACTGAACACACAGCGTCCTAATGTAGGAGTAGGAGAGCAGCAACACAGACACACAAACACGACAGTTATGCAATCAGACAGTGAGAGAAAGAGCCAGAAGGACAGATGAAAAGGAAGAGAGAGACAGACAGCAATGGAAGCTGAAGGTGACAGAGATAGATAAAAAAGATATGTACTGAGAGAAAGATGGAGGGAGAAAAGGAAAATAAGAGAGGGAGAGAGCGATAGTAACAAACATAAGGAGAGGTGGAGAGAAGCAAACAGAGAGAAATGGGGATAAATAAAGGAGAATGGAGAGGGAAATGGAAATAATCAAAAGGAGAGATGGAGAGTAGCAAAAGGAGAGACATGGAAAGAAACCAATTGAGAGAGGGAGAGAAGCAAGAGGAGAGAGAGAAGCAGAAGAAGAGCTGGATTGTAGCAAAAGGGGAGAGAAAGAGGGGGTACAGAAACAAAAATAGAGAGGAGGAGAGATGTACAGAATCTTAAGGATAGAGCTTAGGAGAAAAGCAGAAGGAGATGGGGAGAAGCAAAAGGAGAGATGCAAAGAAGTAGAAGAAGAGAGGGAGAAGGGTCTAGAGGAAAGAATGATGGAGTGATGAAGAAGGAGAGGTGTAGAAGGGTGGGGCAGAGAGTGAGGGAGAATATCTGAGAGGTGTGAAGGAGGAGAGTAAGAAGGAGGAAATCAGTATACAAAGATGGAAGCAGAAGAACAGATGAAGATGGAGAGAAAGAGAGAGAAGCAGAAGGATAGAAATACAGGGAGAGGTAGGGATGGTAATATTAAGGAGACATATGAAAGAAGAGAAACTGTCAAATGGAAAAGCTGCAAAGAGATGGAGAAAGACAGAAGGAGAGAAGAGAAAGTGGAGCGATAGGGGACAGAGAGAATGTAAGACAGTAAGGATAAGAGAGAGATTGCAGAAGAAGAGATGGAGAAGGGTGGAAGGAAAAATGAAGTGTGGGGATGGAGAGAAAGTAAGACTGAGGACAAGAAAGAGAGATAGCAGAAGGAGAAGTGTGGAGGAAGACACTAGAAGAAGAAGTGTGGACGAAGAGATGCAGAGGTACAGATGGAAAGAAACAGAGAGAAGCAGGAGGATAGAAATAGAGGGAGCGGTAGTGATGGAAAGAATCAGGAGATATATGAAAGAAGAGAGCCTGCAAAATGGAGAAGCACAGAAGGAAGATGTGGAGGAAGACACTAGAAGAAGTATAGCTGATGACATGCAGTAACAGGTGAGGTGTAGATGGAGAGATGGATGGAGAGATACTGAGGAACAGGGCAGATGGTGAAGTGAGACCTGGGTTAGAAACAGAGACAAGCAGACAGTCTGTAGTGCTAAGTGCTCCTGTCTCTTCACAGAGCTGGATTGGGGACAGGAAGCTACAACACCAAGAATAGAGAAATCCTCAGTAGGCAGTAAAGAGGCTTTATGTCAGTGTTCACGATTCACATACACACACACTTCTTGTCTAAAACTACTCTAAAGAGGGTGGAGGAGGTGGACCAATAGACATGGAGGATTGGTGGACAGAGATATCGATGCTGTTTCTACCCATCCTCATAATGGTGACTTTCCTCGTTTAGACTTATGTAAAATTTACACCGGATTTAAAACAACTTGCTAGCACGATGCACCTTCATTCTGGTGCTCACTGTTTGTATTTAGTATGCAACACCAACAGATGAGGTTGTGTGCCTCATGAAGCTGATGTGGACTGAATCGATGAAATTGTAATACAGTAATGCAGAAAACATAAAAATAAACATCCAAAGCCTTGTTCAGACGGGATTAGTCTTACATGTCAACCTTCACACTATCTGTCCCTTAGTGGTGGAATGAACTTCCAACCTCATTCCAGACCACAGAACCTGTCACTCTCTTCAAAAAACAGCTAAAGACCCACCTCTTCCGTGAACACCTAACTAACCCCTGAAACACCAACCCCACATTATCCTTTAAAAAAAAAAAAAACATACTCTGGCTGTTACACCTCTACTCTGCGCACATTGCTTTTTTAGAACTCAATTATAAATCCTGCATGGTAGCACTACTTGTATTGTTCTCCGCTTGATATATCGCTTTGCTTGTATTTCCTCATTTGTAAGTCGCCTTGCATAAAAGAGTCTGCTAAGTGAACGCACACACGTATAGGACGTCCAAGTCAAATCTCAAGTCTCTGAGGTGGAGTCCAACCCACGTCTCAAGTCTTTGAACTGGAGTCCAAGTCAAGGTTTAAGTCTTTGAGGTGGAGTCCAAGTCAAGTCTCAAGTCTCCGAGGTGGAGTCCAATCCCAGTCTCAAGTCTCTGTTGTATTTTCAGCAATAGTTCTTTCAGTTGGTTATTGTAATTAACAGTGTATGAGGCTAAATCAGTTTTGAAATATTAAAACGGATTACCTCTACAGAATGTCTTGTTCGTTTATTCAAAATTGTCTAATAAAGCACACAAGATTTTGCTTAAAACATTTATTTAATTTTCACACACAATCAAAAAAAACTTACTTTTAAACTATTACATTTGATTCGATTTTAAGTAATTTTTTATTGGAAATTCAGTTTGAAGCAAATTTACAGCAGGACCCTTCGGAGGCTGATTTCTACCATTTGGAATGCAGAGACTGTCACCACAAGAGAAAAGTATGCTGTGTACAAGTATTCTGAGCTATTTGAGTTGCCGTAGTTTGCGTTCGTTCTCAAGCAATGATGGGTAAGGTAGTCTTCCAGTGAGCACTGGCGGTAACAAAACCCCCCGTGTTAGATGCAAGTTAACTTGGTAAACCTGGATATTATATGAATATAGTAGTTAATACTTGGGGGGAAGAAACATGAAAAGGACATGGAAATATTTGAAGGCACCAATGATAAAACGATCAGAGTCACATTGTGCTTGAATTCCAGAATTTGAATTTAAAAGTTCAGAACCTTCTTATGTCATAATAGTTGAGAACAGAGAAAATCTTGATGATATGTTCACTAGACCCATTCATAGTCTTTATGAAGACACCAAAAGTTATCAGCCATTGTTGTTTACATTGTGTTATTTGAAGCATGAAAAAATGCTTGCGCGGACTCTGATCTTTCTTTCGTGGGTATTCACTGTAATACGGTGCTGAACTTCCAACCATCCATCCATCTTCTACCGCTTACTCCTTCTTCAAGGTCACGGGGGAACCTGGTGCCTATCCCAGGGAACATCGGGCTCAGGGCGGGGTACACCCTGGACAGGGTGGTGCTGAACTTATACTAATTTATTCAACTGAGCATCATCATCATCATTTGTGACTCTGATTGTTTTTTCATTGTGGTCTTCATTTGTACTTCTTGAAAATGGACAGCACGGTAATAAGGAATAAGGTGATAAGGAATGAATAGAAAAATGTGGTGTTTGATGCGGTCATGTGGGGTAGCAAAGAGAGAAGGTAATCGGGAATGCCAAACCAAAATGACGTGTTTTTCACAAGTTTCTGTCTTCAAGTCCAAGTCAAGTCTCGAGTCAGTTGTTCACGAGTCCAAGTGAAGTCACGAGTCATTTTTTTGCGGCTTAAGTGCGACTCGACTCCGAGTCGCAGACTCGAGTTTCCATCTCTGTGGAGTACACATATCATTTTTTTTAATGTGATGAGCATGCATGCATGAGATACGACAATCACTGTGATTTAAACAGTCATCACTTATCCCATGTGAATCAGTCATAATCACTACAGATGCCCTCCTGTAAACAGATCCCATCCAAATAGTACTTTAGACAAAATGTATACTTAAAAAACAAACAAACAAACAAACAAATTGATTGTCTGCAATCCATTGTAATTGGAACATGGGAAAACCCAACCTGGAAAAGGGCAATGGAACAATTTTTAAGTCCGAATTCCCAGTTAGGAAGTCAGACAACCTGATATCACAACAATACAGCAACGTGCACATCATCAACAGTTAACCTATTACCGTTTGCATGATTTTATACTCGACAAAACTTTATTTTAATTGATATGCAACGTTTGTGTGTGGAAAAGATGTTAAAGCAGCGTTGTGACTTTAGATTTGTTACGTAATTCTGTTGATTTCAGCCCAGTTTAAGTAACATGTCGAGAGCATTGTGAAGAAATTTTTATGAGCAAAGATGAACAAGATATCATTAATATCTTCATATATTGATCAGATTCAGAGACTAGCCATAGAAATATGGTGTTGCTCTGGGCATCCATGTTTTTCTGAGCTGAAGCACTGGAATGTGTTTAGATCAGAACTCGGGAAAATCGACTCGGAGTTCTGAATACCATGGATTGCAGAATAAGACTTTCATACAGTATTATATATCTGGAAAAGTGATCTAGTACAAATATTACTTTTCTGGACTTTCGTATATAATGCCCAGAGGAGGACGGGTTTCCTGTGATATGTCTTGGCTCCTCTCGAGGTTTCTTTCTCCTTACCATTGTTGCCCTTGGCTCTCCCACTGTATGTTAAGGCACTGATCGTGTCTGCAAGATGCTATAAAAATAAAATTCAGTTGTATACTTTCGAGAGCTTCACTCTCATAGCAAGTGTACACCTACTCTAACATACTTTTGCTTGCTTTACTTCAGAAAGATCAGTGAAGTTCAGCTTGTGCTCTTGTAGCTGCCTACACTTCCTAACCTTTTCACTGATTCTCCACAGACTCAGGTCTATTTCTAGACTTTAAAGAAGCACACACACACACACACACACACACACACACACACACACACACACACACACACACACGGTCGTTGGAAGCATAAATTAGTGCACAAACTGTGTCAAAGCTGAACCACACCTTAGTAATGGTTTCTAACGTTATACCAACTATGCAAGATTACAGGGCATCGGGAGTGAAGGGTATTTGCAGAGAGGTTAAAAAAAGCCCTGTTCTCTCTCTCTCTCTCTCTTTCTCCCTCTCCGCTGGGTATTCAGGTCTATTCTACAAATCCCACTGGCACTCAGCAGTCATAGGAGCTTAATTAAGCAGCCGTGTGAGTAGCTGTTTGGCCTACAGAATAATGTCAGCAGATCGCAGTGTGTATGGAGCGGACAGCTGTGCTCACTAGCTGCAGGTGATGCAGGTGTGTGTGTGTGTGTGTGTTGTGCCGCTTAGCGTCTAATTACGCCGTCTTTTCTCCAATAGTCATTCTGAGAGGGAAAATGTGAAGTAAGTGCTTAACAAGGGCAAAAGTTAAATTCGATCGTTTACTCGCTTATCCTACAGTATAAACATCTCACTCGTCTTTCCTTTATTTTGTGCAGTTTGACGCGCTGCTTAGTAGCGTGACAAGCTCATTTTACCAAAAGGATTTTTTATTTTTTTTTCACTGCCGTTAAAAAATAAAAGGGAATAAAGAGTCACAAGTCTGACCATATTATCAATAAAGTCTCTTATCCTCTTTACTGTTACACCAGTTTAGTGGGCCTAAATAATAAACTCTTAAGGTGGCATAAGTTCAAAATGTAAATGATTTATTATTTTTTAAATTCAGTTGTTAAAGTATTCATCATGTTTTGCACTGTGGGCTCCTTTGCCATTTTAATTTTAATGTTGAAAGGAAAGCCGATTTTGCGCTTAACACGAATCTATAAATCATGTCATTTTTAAAATGCTTTTATGCTGGTTAAAATGAATATACCAAAAATTCACAGAAAAAAACAAAAAAAAACAAAATAAAAGCATCATTTTATTATTTATTTTTTTTTGTATTTTTATTTTTTCCATAAATGCCCTATATTTAGTGTATGTAAATTTTTAAAATGATTATTTATGGCATGTTCATGTCTTATGGTTTATTTATTCACTGTGGTCAGTGTAGTCCTTTTGCTGCTGACTGTTATGGCCATTACGGAGCATTTCAGCCATTTGCTGATTTATTATTAATTTATTTTTTGTGCTATTTGATGCAAAGACAGCGCATTATTTACACCATATTTGTCAGATATTTTACACTGACAACTTCAAAATCCCCTTTTTGGTTTAGGAATCTCTCTCCAGTAAAGTAGCTAGGACTGTATTGTAGGACAGAAAATAGCTTCCCAGGAACGTTGCCAAAATGGCCGCCAAGTGGACTTACTTTACTAGAAAGACTTAGCTTTTCTCTATTTTGTGACATGAATACAAAATGACCAGAGAAGAATATTAAGAATATTGTATTTAAAACCAGTAGCCAAATTTGTTAAGTTTGTGATTGGCTAACCAAACTTGATTGAAGCCCCGCCCCCGCTGAGGCAGGGACGCCTGACGCTCGGAAAGTTCAGGGAACGAAATCGTTTACACAGTTGCTATCAGTAGTGTTTCTCGCTCGCTCTGATTCCCTCCGTGACTCAACCGTGTCTTGAGAGGTTTGTAACGTCGTGCAGGAGAACCTTATCTATTGCTAACGCTGCGCTAAAGCATTAAACGGTTGATGTGATGTGACATTCAAGCAGCTTGTCTGACACACAGAAATGAAGACAAATGATTTGTTTCTTTTAATTCAAATAAAATTCAGTCGTGGGGGGTGGGTGAGGTGGGGTGGGGTGGGGGGATAAAGAGAGCGACAACAGAGCGGCAATACAGAAGGCATTTTACACCAGCAGAGAATTCATTTCTTTTTCTTTTGGCTTGACGTTGACACACAGAAGGTCGGGAGTTCCTTAGATGGGAGAGAAGCTAAGGCACGCAGGCCACCTCCTGCTGGAGAGAGCCGGGGATTCAGAATAAATTGTGCAACAGTTGCCCAACAAAACATTCCAGCACTGACAACAACAATTTGCCGTGAAACTCTATGAAAGGCAAAATGATCATTAAGAGCTTTATAAATCACACAGTCCGATTTTTTTTTTTTTGTCTCTATAGACTTCCACGCTGTCACCTTACATTTTTTCCTCTCCAGAGCTGTTCATTGCAACTGAGACTCTGAACACTTTTTTAATACTTTAAAAACATCAGTCCATTACAAAAATGACATTATCATTCCTATCAAAATAGCTATAGTACATAAGACTATGTAGAAGTGAGTTTGAAATAAGGTTTTGATGTGAACGGTAATCGTCGTCAAAAAGAGGTAAATGATGGTAGATTGATTTCTTTAAAAGATTTTCTCCAAAAACAGTTGTGCAGTTTTACAATTTTAAATACACACACATACTGTATAACCACACACATTATACTCTTTATTTTTTTTAAAAAACAACAACAACGACAACAAAAAAAAAACATCCAAAGGATGAATTCTCGATTGCTGTCAAGTCTTAAGGTCTGAAATTAGAAATGTGACGATGTCTACAATACTGTCGTAACACCACTTTTAAGCATTTAAGAACGGGATGTCGGCAGAAAAGCTTTGATACCGTTAAAACCTCACAAAATGACACGAGTGCTTCACTG
Source organism: Ictalurus punctatus (assembly GCF_001660625.3). Lineage (NCBI taxonomy): Eukaryota > Metazoa > Chordata > Actinopteri > Siluriformes > Ictaluridae > Ictalurus > Ictalurus punctatus. The sequence goes on along the minus strand of NC_030417.2, from coordinate 20,062,495 downwards.
GAAATTCAACAGAACAAATCCCGTCACAACAACACTGAAATCCTGATGTTTCACTTTGTATTGGACATGAACTCAGAGGACTGGACAACGATCTGGGTTGCATACAGAGGAGAACAACCGGACCTGCTTTTCAGGAGACGCCCAAGCCTCGGCATGTACATATATACGGAGTCTTTTACGCTTAATGTGGAACCATAAATGCGGTATAAAATTGGAGGAAAATCTCGGTCCGGTGACAACTGTGGAGTCCGGCAAGCTTGCAATCTTCTCTGCTAAAAATATGCCCCAAGCAGTCAGAAAACAGAGGCGGCCCTGTGATTATTATGGAGGTGAACACCCCATCCTCGGAAAGTGTGACGTCTGTGCGGTTGACGTATCACATCGGTGAGTTCGGAGGTCTCATCACGGTTACCGACTGCAGTAACTACGGGAACCAGTATCGGGCCAGTATTGAAATAAGATGAGCAGATTTGATTATTTGTGAAGAGATTGTACGAAGAGTGAGTTCATCGGTCTACTTAAGTCTGCTGTGGGGTCTAGTCAGGGAGGGTGCAAGGTTACTGCTAACGTTAGACCCACGTTGTGTTTATTTTAATCTAGTCAAGTCGGGGCGGTAGCCTTTGTAAATAAAGGCAGCTTGTTTTTAAAAAAAGGTATTGATTGAGCTGCAAAAAAACAGCATATAGACATTAGTCATTGACTAAGAAAATAGCTATTTCATTTATATAAACACATGAATAAACAGCCAACTCGGTACCCTTACCCTACACAGTAAATCCTCAGCTTCAGGGAAAATAAAGTAAAAAGAATAAAATAATTTTTTATTATATTTTTTTTTTCTCCCTTTGTGTGCCAGCACAGCTGACACTTTCCATTTCAAGTCAGGCAGCCTGCAGGCAAGGCAAGCTGTAGAGTCAAGAGTTCGAAAAAGCCAGGAGAGAGAGATAGATAGAGACAGACAGATAGAGAGAGAGAGACAGACAGCCTGGCAGTTCCAAGAACCTTCCCACACACATTCTGCTTTAGGCTCCTGCATTCGTGGAAATGTGGAGTGTGGCCCAGCTTAACTATACTTGGCAATTAACTCAAGGCTTACTCCTATAGACCAGCCCACAAAGGGCCACTGTGGCTGGGGGCAAAGTGCCTTACCGACTGTGAGCAGCTGGAGACTCCCATCTCATAGCCTTTAATGCCGCAGTTTAGCATTTAGTGGATACATCTGCACCGAGACTGTTGGTATAATATGTGTGTGTGTGTGTGTGTGTGTGTGTGTGGATACCTGTGTTGCCATAGATAAAAAGGCTTATTCTAAATGCATCCCTTTTGGTCACAGTACCTATATTGAGGTCCGTTCTGTGCTTGCAAATGTCCCCAGCAAAGTCCATGCGAAAGGCATCTTAATTTTCTTTTCTTTTTTTTTGGATCAAGTTTAACAAAAATTTCAATCACAGTTAATTAAATTCTCAAAATTAATAAATAAAAAAAAAACCAAGCTCAATTGCACTCATATGACTGAGTCTGAAACTGATAAATTCCTCAGGGTTCGCTGTCTCACCCCTCACCCGACTAGGGCCGTACGGCTCAGATTTATCTGAGCAATTTTGAAAGAAATAAATAACAAAAAATATCAACAGCAAAACGATGGCGATGCAGCAGGATATGCAGGGCATGGGTAGCGTTCCTGCTACCTTATGGTGCCATTAGCTTTGGGAGGCCCAAGCTGTGATTTGGGATCGGGGCTGAGCGAGCTCCATGCCGTGTCTCTGCACGATTGCAGGACAGGGCAGCCAGAGGGCGTCGCTGAGCAAATGTCCACAGCTTGCCACACCCCGCCAACGAGGCCGTCCACCCAGCGCTCCAACCTCATACCCGTCAGCCCAGCATTATGCTCCGCCTCCTCCACCTGGCCCAAATGCACCGGGATGTTCAGGATCGGGTTCAGCCCGTGGAAGCTCTGATCCATGTAGCTGTTCTTTTTTGGGCCGTTGTGCACTTTCAAGGCGTCATCTGCACAGGAAAAGTAACAAAATGATTATTATTATTACGGTCCTGATAAGTGTTTTTCCATCGGAACCAATTTCTGTAATGTCTTCGTTGTGTGGATATTCTATCGAAAAATTTTGTAAATGATTGTCTGGGCCTTCTGTTAATACCACAACAGGTCTGCTACTGCACAGTCACTGGCCAAGTACGTATTTTGGGGAAAATTGTACAGTAAATAAAGAACCATTATCTTACTGCCAAAAGTCAAGAGGAAAGCTATTTCATGCCAATACACTTTGGTGAAAGATTTTAGACTCTCAGAATCTTTTTTTTTTTTTTTTTTGGATTTTCAGAAAAAAAAAAAAAAAACACTACCTAGAATCATCAACCAATCAGAATGGGTTATGAGGGTTTTATGTGCTACAAAAAGACTGTCAAGATGTATCTACAAAAAACATGAGCTAGGTCTATAGGCTAGTAGCCAACACGGCAAGGATTTCCCTAACCAGCCAGTTAGCACACTTTGAATAAAAGATAAAAGCATATTATTTAGTAAACATAAATCTTTTCTGATGTAGCTGACCACTAGATTTGGGCAACTCCCTGGATCCTCTCACACTAACCATCCATCTGCATTCTTCAGATCAATTTCTTACTTGTCTATTAAAGCTTGTGTTGCCACTGCATCATTTGTGCTCTTAAGCTTCATGATGTCTCAAAGCATTAAGCTGCCCTTTCAAATTACCACCTTCCTGGCTTAAGCATCTATCTGCCTTCTCTGACTGCCTCCTCCCTGCCTGTCTTTCAGATGTCTCCTTAAACTACCCAATTCCAGCCTGTAAGCCAAGCTTACCCACAGTTGACTCACTTTATACTGTTTTTAGATGTGGGCAATGTTACACAATGTTGCTCGAAGAGGCATTCAAAGTACAGTTCAAACAAACAATATCTATGAATGAAAATCATCATGCTTACATGGCTGATTAGCATTGAAGAAGCTTTGAAGAATCTGTTTAATCGTTTGAAGTGGCCTTATATAATCCTTACGTAGGTCTACCCTTTAAGATGTACACCTCTGTGATCGTCACAACAGAAAATCATGGTCAAGGACCAAGTTCTATTCGGCTCGTTCCTTTGTACAAGGCCAACCTGATTTCCCTCTAAGCCCTCACCTAACATCTATAACTTTTCATTAATGGATGTCCAGGTTTCACTGAGGTACAGACTGGTTAGGACCACATAAAGGCACTCTATAAACTTTTATTAGCTCTGGGTGCAGAGGCATGATCAGCAGGAGGACTTAAGTCTCTGCTTTCCGCATTAATCATACGCCACAATGGTGATTCATTCTGAGTAACCAGCCATGCTTCTCCCATTTCAAACTGCTACTCACAAATCAGAGCTTAACTGTTATTAGGTTTGCTGTGGACAAATTCATCATTTAAGACTAAAGAAAGTCAAAAGATGAAATGAAGCCTATTTTCCAACGTAAGTTTCACACCAGTGTGAGTTCCCCCCCCCCCCATGTAAGTTGACCTGAGTTTTGTGTACTACTCATATGCAGGTCTATATTTAGCCGATGGAGCAGAATGATCCCAATGCATAAGCCTCTGAGAGCCAAAGTGAGTGTGACCTCACAGCATGAGTTTCTACCATCCAGGCTGGTACTGCATGAAGGTAAAGGAAAAACGAGGGATCTAAACGAATGTTGTTGCATTGAGACTAACAACGACTGGTATGCTGTACATGCAAAAGTAGTGGTGGAACTTTTAGATATGCAAGTATCTAAAAGTAGCCATCCCTTATAATTAGTGGATTTAGCTATTTAAGGCACACCCCAAACCACCTCTAGATGCAAATTCAGCACAATAAGTTCACCAGGAGCTAAACTGTATGGGTTTCCATAGCCAAGAAGCTGCACATAAGTCTTTAGATCACCAGGTACTATGCCAAGTGCCACTGGCACTGCTCTCTAAAGCAGTGTAAATGTGTTTTCCTAACTGCCTGGCAGTCTCACAGCTGAGTCTGCATTTGGAATACCTGGAGAATGCTACCTCATTTTAATAAGCAAGAAGGAGAACTAACAAACACAGATGGTCTCCATGGTTTGGGGCCCCTAAGTCGATTGATGTCAAAACTCCAGGCATTTTCAACAGTTCTGTGCTCTACGTTGTGGCGACAGTTTGAGAAAGCCACTTTCCCAGATTAACAATGCCCCTGTGGATAAAGCAAGTCCATTACAAAAACTGTTTGTTGAGAGCAGAGAGGAAGAACTTGCACAGACCCCTGCTTCCCCATTAAGCACCTTTGGGATGAACTAAAAAGTTGTTTGCAAGTTAGTGTTAAGTGCCTGACCTCCGTAAATGCTCTTGTGGCTGTATGTTACATCTAAAGCTTCTCAAAAGAGGGTCCAGCTTCCAAGTCACACCCTTGACAAACTGTTGTCCTCAAGTGCATCTCCATATCACCCTTGGAATCTCACCTTGGCGGATGGGCAGGTGTTTATGGTGTGTAAGCGGTGTGACGAGGAAGCGTGTCTCGGCCACGGGGTTCCAGTGGTGCAGCACACGGACGGTCCACATGCCGGGCCGCAGTGGTGTGTTCAGCGGAGGCCTGTAGTGTGTGAACTCGGCAGTGGAGTCTATCAAGACGTCGTAGGTGGCAGCGATCACATTAGTGGGGTCAATCCACACCACCGTCACTGTCACGTTGGACCCTTTGGCCCACTTCTGCATCCCCACTGGCTCGTCCAGAGGCCCCATAAGATTACCAAAATTGCGGAAGATTCTCTCCTTAGCATCCCAGTCTGTCCCGATCTGATGGAAAAAAAGGAATGATGTGAATGCTAATATATAATATAATATAAAACTAAGATTGATTTACGTGACAGTATTATATTTAAATGTGACTCATTCAGCTATGCATAGTTTTCAAAATTACTTAACCAACATACTCAAACTGAACAGACATTATATTAAATTAGCTGATATTAAATTATAATAACTAGTAATAAATAGTAATAAGCAATAATAACTCCTATATAACGCTTAGGTTTATGTTCTCTGGACCAAAAACATACAGACAGTATCGGGAAATTAAGTTAATGCTTCCCTTTTTTGACCTTCATATACTTGGTCAGTTGCTGTCGGAAATACGTCATCGGTATCCCATCACTTGGCAACTGGTACCACTACCTTATTTCAACCTCTAACTTGTTTCAATTATGTTGAACTGTGCAATGAACAAAACCGAAAAAGACGCATGTATGAGACATTACATACATCTTTACCTATATTTAAGAACTTTTTACATGTTGTTATTGTTTTTCTGCAGTGTCACTCTGCTCTATTATACTTTTAAACTACGGAAAAATGTTTAATACAGCAATGTACCAACATGGACCAATATAGAGCGATGCAACGCACCCTCCAAACATACAACACCACTGCAACCACCGTGACTAAGTTTTACTGTTCTGTTGTACCTCAAAATGCAGAGGAACACAAGAGTAAAAAACAAGGGCACAAATTTGTCTGCTGGTACCTGCCTTGCTGAACATAACAGCATCAAACGAGTGTCAAACCTGTCCATGGTGTTGCCTTCCCATGCCCACGGACTCCTACTGAGCGTATTTATGGCAGTGGAGAAGGTGGGTAGGAGGCTGGGAGTTATCTAGTGCCAGTATCCTAAGGCTGCTACTGTAATTCTAACCTTTCCTACGCGATGCTTCCTCTTCTGAGCATCTGGGATTTGTCAGTAAAATACTTTTTACTTTTTTTTAAGAAGACTCACTTGTTTGATATCAGTATTCTCCAACACAAGGCATCCTCTCGTTTCCCAAACCAAGCCAGTGCCTCCAGAAAACAAGCCACACCAATTTGAACTCTTCATCTGAAAGGAACTGGGCACCAGATGAGGTTTAAGTGGTTTAAAGCACCAATCATGGGCCTCAGGCTATTTCAGCAAAACATGCTGGGCACTCCAGTGCTTATGGATAGTGACAACTTGGTGTCCTGCAGAGACTGACCAGTAGGAGCTGCAGGTGGCTAGATATGTACTTGATCTATTGAAAATCCCTCACATCTTCTGCATGTGACTCTCCCACCTCATCGTCTTACAGCAGATAAACCTGGCGCAGCAAAGCATGCGTTCGTGCACCCCCACCCCCCCACCCCCCGCCAGACAAATCACTGATTATGCCAAAGGGCAAGATGAAAGGTACGGCACAAGCTGACAGCTAAATCAATGAAGGACGTCTGAATTATTGCTTGCTTAACGGAGTATGTCAGGCGAAATGCACAGCAGAGTAAGATTACCAATAATATTCAGAGGTCAATTTCCTTTCAGTGCACACAGTGTGTGAGCCTTCGCGCATATATACTGCCAGAACATTTTTACTGCAATGGGCAAGAACAAACCAAGCATTGTTCTGAAATCTCTCTTTTTTATTTGTTTTAATCAACCGAACCACTTTGTTTACAACAGACAGTTTTTCATTGTCCAACAACACACCATAAATGACCTAACGCCAGCTCACTTACATGTGGTTCTGCTGAGGGTGCTATCTCCGTTGTGAAAAAAAAAAAAAGCATAAGCACTACAGCAGCCAATTCATTGCCTTGCACATGAATCAATGAAAAGACAATCTGGCTGATTCTAATCTAAATTTTATTCTCTCTTATTTACTCTGCAGAATATCTGTATGTTGTACGTATAGAAGCAGTAAAATAGACCTTCGCACTGATCTGCACAAATGCGCTCGTACTTCCACCAACCTTTCCAACACAAACCAGTGTACGTGAACAACTGAGATTTCTCTCTACTCAGACTGGAGCCTTCAGAACTTCAGACAAACTCTAAGCTGTCTTACCTCGGCAAACTGCAGTCTGATGGAATTGCTTGGTGGGTTGGTGAATTTGAAGAACTTCTTAGGCATCACCCAGGTCTCCAGAGTTTCCAGCTTGCTGGTAGCTAGATTAGTGGCTTGATGCTTCACCAGGTAACCCTGGAACTCATCAAATAGGAAGTAGCTATGGACAGCCACAGGATGTCCCATGGCAAAGTACCTGGGGAGAAAATGCAGTAGCTTTATTTTGAATGGCGCAACTACTTCGGCTTAGTTTCCGCACTCCTGCTTGAATAATGTTAAGAGATATGCTTGTTTCATGCGATATAGATATTGAAATGACATCTAGAGGTGCTGCTGGTCAGAATGGCCACGGCACACCGTAAAACATTTAGTGATTGGCTGTAATATCAGTATTTCAAAGGAACGAATAAAAATGACGTGCTGTGCGGCCCAAGACGACGGCCGGCTAATCAACCGACAATTTACGAGTATTCAAAACAAAAGCAGGTCTATTTCAGAATACAGTCGAGGACCCACTGAAGGATAGAGGAGCAACAGAAAGCTTCTCCTGGTGAGAACTCCACCCTAGACTCATCAGTATTCCAGCCGATGCTGGAGGACCTCCTGCTCCCCTGGCCAAGCTGAACAGCAAACATTTACAGCAGCCATAAACATTAACAGAGGCCCTATTCACACACCCAACCTCCAATCCTCTTACGGCTGATGTCCCAACGGTATGCCAAAAACAGAGTACTCCTTCTGCCCCTCACACACCCCAAACTGGCAACAAGCAGCTCGTTGTGCCCTACAAGCCCTCCTGAGACTCCTTCACCCCCTCCTTGTGTTGGGAGGAGGGAACTACTCCTAAATCCTGACACAGGCCTGTCTGAGGCTGAATGAACCAGGGCTTCTTTCACAAACGGAACACGCACTGCCTTTGTTTTAACATCTCCAGAACAGCCTTGTGGTTTCTGTGGTGTTCACCTCAGTAATGATTGCGTCAACCTGCCACGTAGGCTTTCACTTCACTTCAGTTACATACGACTTTCTTTAGCAGATCTCATTCTGTTGCAACAAGGTTAGTTCACTAAGCTTAAGACTTCCTCATTTTTTTTGTCTTACCCCAAAAGAGTTAAAAAAAAAAAAAAAAGAATCCAGAAAGAATCCTGTGTTAATGAATGACCGATTGAGGAAAAATTGGTTATTGAAAAGGAAATTTTGACAGATCCTAAAACAGTACTGACCTACAACGGTTGTCGTTGGCGTCTCCCTGCAGTGAGTTGGCGGCTCGTGCCAGGCCGAGGCGGGCGAAGGAGTGGTAGTGGGTGAGAAGGGAATCACTCAGGCTGTGGACACCATCAGGCTCATCATAAATGTTCTCCCAGTAGGCTTTAAGACCTGGTGTGCCTAGAGGGTAACTTCCAAACAGGAAGGCATCCAGCTGATTCACGATCTCCTGATTCACGCTGGCCTCAAACTTGCGCGCAAAGAACGTGGGCCGAGCCGTTTGCTGAAAGAGACCAAAAAAAGAGAGAGAGGAGGTAGAGGAGGATGATGAGAGACGGTGCACCGATTTTTGGAAAGAACAGAGAGGATAGGAATAGAGGGAAAACAGACAGGAAAGATCAGATGGCAAGCAGAAATTGGAAGGAGCATGCAATCCAGCGGGATGCACAGGAAAGAAGAAGAGTCAAAGATAGAGCTCCATTCTCAGGAGATGCGATTGATGGTAAAAATAAAAATCAAAGTGAAGAGCTATCTTTGCACGTCAGTCAGCACACATCAACTTCAGCTATTCAGAAAAATCAGCCTGCTATCATGGAGAGAACAGAATACATTAAATTCAAATTTGCTTTGCAACTCCGAGTAGAGTAGAAAAGTCCCAAAGTACACAAAACTAGCCATAAAAATATAGGTATATATAGACAGAAGTAGTTGAATAGCAGGTCGATAGTCGTTTTTTAATTATTCGTTATTTATTTTTCTCCCACGAAAGCCTTTTTAGACAGGGAAAATATCAACAATGGAAAAAACAATTGAGACTTTTCACAAAGCAGCTGCGATTACAGTTCTTCCTCCCCCTAAATAGCTGGTGTGGAAGAGATGAGGGTGAAAAAGAGGGAGTCTTAGAGGTGATTTAGAGCGTCCATGTCCAGGAAGCTCTTTCAAATGTCCCTGGCTCTTTGGAAGCTCAAGGCTGAGAATGGCTTGTGAACAAACTGAACTGCCACGACGCATTTCAAGCTTCCGTCAGCCGACCTTTGTCCTCTTTCTTTCAGATGCCGCTGCGAGAGACGAAGCATTGTCGAAGGGTAATTACTCAATAGCCACGGCTGCGCTTATGCTCTTAATGGACTGCAAAAGCTCTCGCGCCCTTCCCCCACTTCTCCCAGGACAGACTTGAAATGGTTAACCATCGCAGTTGATCACAGAGGCCCTTTCACATGCTGCTTTTCAGTACTGATAGTCAATTGAAGGCTGTCGGGGTGAATTTCAAACCACAGTTAGAAGTGCTTAAAATGTGGTAGTTATTTTGAAGTGCCTGGGCCCCTCCTCTTTTCCTCTTATGAACAACTCATCCACAGCTGCTGGGCCAACCGAAACACTGACTCACACACAGGAAAGGAAACACTAATTACCAGTGCAGCAAGCAGATCCCAAATATCTCAGCATGTAATTTCCCTTTGGTCTTAATGCGCTTTGGACGTTTTTAATCATCGCATACCACAGCGTCTTGCAAATTTCATTTAAGATCCGTCGTCTCTGACATTTTGTAGCTTGAGAGCGAAAGAAAGCTCATGGTGATGATGTCATGGGCTGAAGAGCAGGGCAACTAGGGTAATGGCACACGAGACCAGAATCGAAAATTTCATGCCATGAATTAGATAGACAAAGCCAAAAAAAAGGCAAGAAAGAGCTAGAATAGAGAAAATAGAAACAAATAGAGAAAGGTACACATGAGAGGAAAGGAGAAGACAGAAAATACGTAAGAAAAAAATAAAATGTATAGAGGGTAAAGAATAGAAACTAAACAGTGCAAGAAAAAGAATTAGAACGCAGAATGATCTGGGAAAATGACAAGAAAAAATGAACGAAGGAAAAGAATGACGGTAAAAGAAGAAGCAATGGCTATATATACACAGATGAAGTTTAAAGGGTTAAAGAACACAAATGAGGAAGTAGAAGAAAATATATACGAATAAAGTGATGTAGAACGTGAGTAAAAGAGAAAATTAACAAAAGAAGGGCTGAAAATAAGGAAAATTTAAACAAATGGGGGAAAAAAGACAGGAACAAGGGAAGACAAAAACAGAGGTAGAGTAGGACAGAGAAAAATGCAAAAGACAGAAGGAGGAAATAGAGGGAAAGAAAGAATGACAGAGTAAGAGATATGGTAAAAGATATAAAGAAAAAAAACAAGCAATGAAGATGAGAAAAAGTAAGAAATAAGGGAAAAGGGACGCAAAAAAAGAGAAAAAGCACAGACTGCTCACTTGCAGACAAAGAAGATGGAAACAAAAGCAACAGCTTTGTCCAACTCTTTGGAGAAAACGGAGCTCACCTCCTCCTCCTATTGAATCCATACTTGATCCCACACTCCCACTCATTCCCCAGAGTGATGGGAGATTTTATGACGGGAGGAAAGACACTCTGACTCTGTTGTACTCTGAGTCCATGATCCCATTCCCACCATACGTTGCTATCAGCGTCCATTTGACGGGAAGCCGCTTCGCCATTGATCTCGTGCCGGCCACAGTTAATTACAGATCCTTGCACAAGTTAGCATGGCTTCCCTTCTCGTTAAGTCTCACTGGATTTCTAATCGGAGTGGAGGTCGGCCCTGGTGGCGAACTCGTCCCGCGCTATTAGCTGTTTGTTCGGGGCAAATTAAACAGCTGTAAAAGGGCCTACTGCGGAATGTTACTGTGTTCATTTCAGGTGTGCATTCGTGGCATTAACACTACACCGAGGTCAAGTGAGTGTAGCTAATGAACTGTTCCCTTCAGTTTACTCTATTTGGCATTGCTCTTGGCCTGGTTAAAGACTAAAGAGGTCTGTGTTAGAGGCTTTCCACTGGACAGTTAAACCTTTCTCAGACAAATCTTCTGCTCTAGTAACCAGAAGGTAGAGAGTTCAAGTCCAAAGGCTGCCAGAGAGCAAGCAAGAACCTTCAAACTGCTACAGCTCACGACCTGGATTGGATTCTGCCTCACATGTTTTGGATAAATGTGACTGCAGTTGACCAGAATTATGCCAAAGAGGCATAAAATAGTTACCAAAGTGGACTCAAAACGGTTAGGTCTACACTCAAAGTAGGCTCATTATCACTGCATGTTTGTCTTCAGAAGAATTCCTGTGGACCAGGGATCATCAACTGGAAAACCGAGGAACGGATGCCGTTCCAGCAAAACATTTCAGCGGAGTGTACCAAGCTCTCAAAGAAAACTGTAGAAGAACCCTCTGGGGTGGGCTGGGTGGGGCTAATTTGGGCTGGGTGGGGCTAACCCTAACCCTAACCCTAGGTATCCTACATGGTATGGCCACACCCAAGTTTATTTGAAGGGAACCACAGACCACTGTGTTCAGATGGATCAGGGATCGGTTTTTCTGGTCTACACCAAGGTTCAAAAACAGATTTCCCACTAAACCAAACGTACCAAACTCTCAGTATAAATGGTTTTGGGTCTGAAAAAGAGGTTTAGCATGGTTTACCTGGAAGCGGGGCAGGTCAGAGGGTTTGAAGTCATTGGGGGAGCAGCCACACCAGTCCACAATGTGCTTATACTGGCACTTGCAGCCCAGTTTCCTATTCCAGTTAGTGATGCGCAGGTTGTTGTCCACCATGCTCTCGCAGTGAGGACTGTTCTCCAACACCGTGTGGAAAAACGACTGCCGAGAGGGAAAGATAGAGAGAGAACTAATGATATCTGATAAAATGAAGACAGATGGCATACAGGGTGGCCGTACCAGGAGGTCTGCTTTTTTTTTTAAATGTCTACATCAGTGGAAAAAAAAGGAGTCTGCTTTTCTCGGGCCAGAATCCAATACCTGAGGGGTGAATTACTATCGCCAGACAGGATAAAGAATCACACCTCTTTTTTCTTTTCTAAGCCTGCTGTAATTAAAACCATCCACTTTACACAGTTAACACACTGCTCCTGAGTTAGAAACTACGAGAGTACAGCTTCTAAATTTTCTGCTCTGCTTTGCTCAAGTTGCTGATCGGATTTTTAAAACGTCCAGTAATGTCTTAAGTTAACGCACCTCGGCTGGCAGGAGAGTGTAAGCATAGAAGCGCTTCATGCTGGTCACCATGTCGTCATCGGTCTTGATGACATACTCCACGAAGGCGCGGTTCAGCAGGAACCAATCAGAGCCTCCGTCCACAGTGATGCCTTCTGGAATCTTCCTGTCCCCCAGACGCCACATGTGTGTATCACACTCGAAGAAGAGCCGGTCTAGACCCTGCTTTCTAATGAATCTGCAGAGCGCAATAAGTACCACATGTCAAACCTTTTCTCTTCCACTAGATTATATTGCTACTATTATTATAACGCTGATATCAGATGGAACAGGTGAGTATTTGACATGCTCATATAAACGTCCAGGTTTGAGCTCACACAGCTTGCTGCATTTTAATATACTTTGTGCTCATATCTGTGTGGAAGAAGGTGCAAAAAAAAAAAAAAAAAACAACCTCTGGATAATCATTTTTTGTCCCACAATACATGTTTATATTCCAGCTCATACAATACGATATGCGTGTTATGCCGTCGCTACTCACCGAGCGTTATCTCTCCCGTGAGACTTGATGAAGTTCATGTTGCGGTACTTGGAAAGGAAAGCCACCAGCTGATCATTAGTCCTGAGAGGACAGAAAGAGAGAGAAGGGAATATGAGGATTCTCTTCCTCTGTTTGTTTAAATGTAAGAAAGTTTGTCCTTTTAATCAAATGACGGTTGTTTGCCTGGGCACTAATGTCATTTGTAAAATCCATGTCAATAAAGCATTTATTGAATCGAGAGAGAGAGATCAATCAGGCTAATGAGAGGCAGTGTAAATGAGTGCAAGGCACAGGGGATTCTGGGAAATCTCTAACTCGCACTCGGCGCCGCAGTGAACCAGATACGAGCGGCCTGCTTCAACCACAACGTGACAGCCACTGCACTCTCATTAAATCTCACAGAGACACAGACACACACATACACACACACACACACACACACACAAAACCCGCGTAGAGGCAAACGTTACCCCGGGGACGCGAGAGCAGGAAACACCTAACAATTAGATTTCATTACTGGCACTTTCCTTTAATTCGTATTGGATAAGGCTAATTATCATTATTGTGCTAGCCAAGAATAGCACGCTTTCGCAGAACATCTTCGTGACGGCCGTATGGAAAAAAAAAACAGATAAGTGAGTACGCCTATGTGTTCTCTGAGTCCCATAATTTAATTATGAACAGCACGATAAGTCAACATATGGTGCAGCGCTGAACAACTGGCACTACTGTTCGAGTGTGAGCTCGATAGCTATATACATACATATATATACATACACACGTATTTATTTATTTATTTATTTATTTATACAATATTTCATTTTAAAGGAGTACATGAGCATTTTTCAATTGCTCGTAACCAAAAAAAACAAAAACAACAACATACGATCCCGAAGCAGGGTGTGTGTGTGTTACGACCCCGAAGCAGCATTTAAAGTTCTGGAACGTCCTTGAAACGGGTTAGTTCCTGTTCTCACCTCTACAGCCTGTCTTTTTTCATGTTACTAAGACAAAAAAAAAAACTAAACAAAAACAAAAACAACAACAAAAAAAAAAACACAGCTTATCATGTTACCAAGAAACTACAAAGTGTAAACTCCTCTTGTTACATACACGTACAATGATATCAACGATATTTAATCATTACGTCTTACAAGTCCCTGTGAACGAGCTGTTGCTATGGAAATGATAAGGTATCAGAGCGAGCACATTAATATAATATAGTCCTGTGATTTGCAGCTGCACTACTGTCAGAGCTGCTGTTATAGAAAACACCTTCTGGCCAATCAGAATCCAGAAACGATGTTAAGCGTTGTTAGCATTAGCACCTATTCATTTGGAACATTTTTCTTGAGGAAGTATGAGTCCCGGGTCATACCATTATTGGCTTAAGGGGGCTTGTGTGTGAACTATGACGTGAAAGCCATGAGACAGATAAAAAAAAAGCCCTGCTTATTAAATGCATCCGAAAAAAATGACGTAGCAAAAGAATGTCAAAGGGACTAGCAATGAAAAGTAGCCTTCAGGCTAACATTTACATTTATGGATGTTGATTAATGTACACTGTCCCTTTTTGAAATAAATAAATAAATAAATAAATAAATAAATGAAAAGAACGACTGCAATAAAATATAAGACATCAGAAAATGGTGATTTTTTTTTTTTTTTTTTTTTTTAGTAAGTCCATGTGGAAATGCTTCTTTTGCCTGTTTGACCTCTAGAGTTAGTTGGATATACGTTCGATCAACCAAAGCCGAATCTCGATAGAGATTATCCCTTTAAGACGTATTTGATGTTGGCAGCGTCGACCTGTCGCCTCGTACCTGTGACTGCGAATCAATCACACACCCACGCTTTCTGCCACACACACATAAACAGAGACAAACACACACACCCTTTCTGTCTGCCGAACTCCCAAACACTACGAGTCCCAAAGCCACCGAAGATTGGCATAAGACCAAATTATAGCCTTAACCAGGCTGTCAGAGCCATCACACACACATACATACACACACACATATATATACACACACACACACACACACAAAGTATACAAAGCGTCCGAGTCTCTGTATATCTGCCTGCTTTTACACACCCACACAGACACCAAAATACTTCTGAGTGGCAGTGTCTTGCTGCATCAGTCCAGCACAAACACACACACACACACACACACACACACACACACACACACACACAGCACGCTAATCCCTGGCCGTGTGGTGGATGAGAAAAACCTGATCAGCATCAGCAATGAGAACACAGCAGTTGTGTGTAGGCGTGTTGTGTGTATTTCACTCTTTCTGTAGAACAAGAGTGCTTATCAGGAACTAAAAGGTCTACAAGAGTTCCTGTAAGGAGCCGAGGTTAACGACAGGGTTTCATTTACCGAGGATAAAGGGGCTACAAACTAATCTCTATTCGCTGTATATTTAGTGTGTGTACATGATTAGCATGGATAAGTATCTTAACACATGTCCTTCACTGAGAAAAGAACAGAAAATCTCACTAGGTTTAAGTCAAAAATCACATATATTGCTAAGTCTAAGGCCAGACGCCGAACCTTGTTTGTAAACAAAGCTGTAAATCTATACGTCCTTTTTAGAGATGGAACTTCTTTTTTTTGTTGTGTGGCAACGATGGCGTATGAATACGACAAAACCTTCAGGAAAGTGTTAGATTTGAATCGAAATTTGAAAGTCACATGTTTTGAACACGTTAACAGAATACATGGCCTGCCCCTTAGGACCTCCTATTATAGATGATTTCAGAATAAAGAGGTTTTAAGGTCTTGTCTCAGTTCATGGAAACTTAGCTGAAGGTCGAGTTTAGGTTGAAAAACACTCGAGGGTGAAAAGCCTTTAATGTTAATGTTAATGGCGATTACCACATGTTTTGTAATTGGTAGCGCCCTCTACCGTCACTGCCAAGTCAACTGTGACACGAAACACTTAAACGTTACAAACGTCCCCTTTAAGATCATGAACCAGAGTCAGACATAAAGACCGAGTGAGCTGTTGAGGAAGAAAGTAAAACAGAAATGGCGATAAACACGTGAGAAAGACTGCATTAAAAAGAGAGAGAGAGAGAAAGAAAGACGGACAGAGCATTTTTAAAAGCTGAGTAAGGAGAGTAATAAGAAACAGACAGAGGAAGTAGTCTGTGCAGGTGAGACAGTCCGATAGAGGGCGTCGTCGAGCCTGTCTAACCCCCAGGGGACAAGATGAACAACAGACTCTGCACTTGTCCTCTTCCTGCATCTGAAAAGGCCACCAAAACAGCTGCACTGACTTCCAGCAGGGCCGAAGAAAAGGAGCGATTCTGCGAGGATAAAAAGGCCAAAACGAGTGGCGCTCCAGGACAAAGCCTTCCCACAATGCCGCAGGGCTTTTAGGAGCCTCTTTCAGACACAGGCATGCGGAAGGACATTGGGAGGAAAAGCACAGGGGGGAAGTGAGCAGGCCGTCATGAGGTCAGAGGTCACTCGGGGACAGCAGGTCGCTGCTGAGGAGATAGAGTTGAGTCAAAATGTCTAGTTAATGAGAACTGTCGAGTTTGATTTATTTTATTGAAACGGCACTAGATTTCCCACATTGCCACACTCCTAACACAGTAGTTTCGGAATCTCTCCGTGTTCAAAAAGCCGCTGAATTTGCTGATCGGATCCATCTGAGACTGCTCTGTTGGTTGTGGCCTAATATTCTAATGATCACACTTGATTGACAGCCCACAGAGACTCCGCCTGTGACATCCGTGAAGCAACTAAACACAACAATAGAAGCAGCGGGAGTCAGAATTCACCCTCCACGTATTGACCACCCAATTATAGAGTTACACAGGAGCTGCACTCGCTAAGTTAGCTTTCACTCGATAAGACAGCTTTCGCGCATCAGATTAGCTTTCACTTACGAAGTCGGTCTCGACTCGACGACACCGTTTAAGCAGAAAAATGTTTTCATGAAGAAATACTCATGGGGAAATTAATTTCAGTGCACTTTTTTTTCAAAGCATAAAAAATATCAGCTTGTTGATCGGTGGAAGGGGCGTGGCATTTCTAATTTGCATATTCATACATTCGCAATTTTTTCTAAGCATGTCTTTGTGCCCTTCTCTGTCTAATTGCATTTTTTGTGGAAAAAATGCAGTTTCGTTGACTTTAATCTAATCACAGAGAGAACACTGATTTAAGTTCCCTAGAGATTTAAACCCCACCCCCACCCCCGCCCCCATTATTGAGTGAAATGGTTCAGTCCTGCGTGTGTTACACGTATCGAGCACGTATCGAGTGCCCCGAGCACTTTCACTCAATAACAACACAATGTATCTGACATGGTTATGAGCGACGGAATCTGATTTGAGAACTATAATTTGATGACAAACTATTTTCCATATAGAATTAAATGACAACTGACATCAAACTTCCTCCGTTCTATCTCTCTCTCTCTCTCTCTCTCTCTCTCTGTCACGCTCTCCTTCTCTCTCCTCTTTCCCTTTTTCCGATGTATCGCTAAAGAGAAGCTGGTGCTGGAAACGTAATAAATGATATTTTCCTAGCGCTCTTATCGCGAACCTGATGATTCGTACTTTATTCTGCAGACTGTCACTCGGAGTGTGGATGGAATCATAGCTCGAGAGAGTTACGGAGAGACAAAGAAGAAGAAGGTGAAGAACAAAGAGACGCTGTGCCGTAATGACAAGACAGGCCTCGCTTAAGGAGGATAAAAGAGTTCAATCAGACCGTCGGTTTCTTTTATCGTGCTATTCATTACTGCCTGGTTCCTGTACAAACATGACAAACACCATACACACACACTGCCTGGTGATCTGTCACCTTAAAGGAGCACCAGCAGACGGACATACTTTTTTACTCCAGTTTCGCACCGGATGTAACGGGAGTCTGTAGCTAGCAGTTTAGCATGGTGCACCGAATGTAGTGCAGATCCAATCATCGTGTTCTGACTCAGGTAGTAGGCGTGGCCTAAAGTTTGAAGGTGGAGTTGTATGTGATTCAGATGATATTATAGTTCCGATTTGGTTTGATGGAGAAGTTTATCTGTTGTTTTAATGCAGGGTAAGTGTGTGAGGATTTTACGCAGGATGCTAAACTGGTGGCTATAAGCTTTCCGTACTTGTTAGCAACGTTAATCTTTTAGCTCCAGGGCAAAACGAAAAACGTTGTCTCGGCGGATCAGCTACTTTTATAGGGTAAAGGGGCGATGGTGGTGGTTAGGCATTGTGTGAATTCCGTTTTTTTTTTAAGAGGCCTTTTTAAAGGAGAGTGCCTTAATGCCATGTGGAGTAAGAGCTATCAACTGCCCCCTGCCAGGCTATTTCCAAATAGCGCCTGGATCCCGATCAGCAGGCCGGATAAAAAGAAAGGCTCTCGTCTCTTTGATGTTCCCGTTTAAGGAGCTTTAGTTTGAAGCTATCCACCCCATCCCTCTCGCTCCCTCTCTCTCCCCGTCTCTTGACGGATAGAGCACCTGGATTAACCTCGGAGAGCGGCGCTAACCCAACAGGATGGAAATTTATGGCTCGGCTCTATCGATTCCCTCCCCCGATTTCTGAAGGCCAAGAAAAATGACAGGGCCAGAGGATCGATTTTAACCGGGGTAGAAAGACTGAGCTATCCTGCAGCTCACCCAACGTAAATTATAAATCAAACATTTCCACACGCTCTCGAATCCAGTCTGTTACCCAAGCCTCAGTGGAAATGTGGTGCCGTCTCTCGGGTAAATTAAACACAGTCATGAAGCGGGACTGCGTTTCATTACTTTCCTTATTTTGTTCGGCTGAAGAAAAAAAATTTGCAAGAGAATAAACAACAACTCGAGTGAAAACCGAAATGTAAAACCAACCAAGTCGTAACGTCCTCATTATTTAATTCCTATCCATTACTCTCACCTTGTTCCTTTTTCTTCTGTCTGTTTTCATCTTTTTATTCATCACAGATGGTTTCCTGCCTTCGTTTTCATATCCAGATCCATTCTCCTGTACTTTGTTTGTCACGCTGACGCTGCAGGCTACACCGTTCTCCTGTGTAATCCTTCACCGGCTCTATGAAGCATCGTACCTGCTGACACGAGATCAAACGCCGCCACTCGTGGCCTCACTCGATTACCTGTAATCCCACCAAAACTTTGCTCGGGACTAACCTGCCATGATGCCTCGTGGCTAACACGCACGCCACTCGCTAGATTTTTGCTAATTGATAAAAGCAGGTAAGGAAACAAGAACAAATGAACTCGATACCAAACGCTGTGATCAAAGAGCACCGGAGACATCAGTTCCGCTACTGAGAGCATCAGCTGCAGTGTAGCTGATAAACCAAGGGCTAAGTGCTCAGAGCACGACTTCCAGAATCCTTTAAACGACTGTCTCTGTGCTGAGGAGCAACACAAGCAATCTTCAACAGTTACGGATTGAAAAGACGGCCGACAAACAGCAGATTTCAACAAGAAAGCAAGAACCTGGAAAAGAACCCAGTCGAGCGCTGAAACTGAATTCTACCATTTAACTCAATCACATATGAGTTCTTGTATTGCAGATAGCGCTAAAGTTCCCAAAAGCATTTGCAGCACAAACCTTGTTAAATTACACAGTCTTTCTGTCTCTGACCCACTTAAGATCACTCGTACAATCTGCGATCGGTTAACGACTGAGGCTTAGTCGTGCCTATTCAGCGTGGCTCAAGGTCCCTTTCCAGAACCTTCACACTATCTGTCCCTCAGTGGTGGAATGAACTTCCAACCTCAATCCGGACCACAGAATCTCTCACCATCTTCAAAAAACAGCTAAAGACCCAGCTCTTCCGTGAACACCTAACCCCTAAAACGCTAACACCACATTATTTAAAAAAAAATTAAAATTAAAATAACACTGGCTGTTACACGTCTACTCTGCACACTTTGCTTCTCTAGAACTCAATTATAAATCCTGCATGGTAGCACTACTTGCATTGCTACTACTTGTAAGAAATCTTTAATTGTAATGTTAATTAGAGTAATGTGTTTTCTGTTCATGAGACCGGTTACTGTGAAACAATTTGCTGAAATGGAGAGAATAAAGTTTTTATTTGCATTTCTTACAGAATTGTGGAATTAATCATTGTTAATTTATAAGAAGGAATAAAAGGCAGAACTATCGGTATCGGTTATTGGTATCGGCCCGATATCACCTGGTATCGGCTGAGAAATTTAGTATCGGTGTGTCTCTAATTACAACGTTAACATTTGACAAAATTTTGCATTTTGTAATGAAAAGCAGTAACCAGGTTCAAAGGTAAGCGACTGTCCAGTTAACACCAAGTGTCATGTTTGCAAACGTTAAGCTATCACACATCAGGTTTGCTAGCAAGTCCGCTAGCATCAGGTTGTGGTGATGTCATGGTCAAGTTTGCTAAATCTAGTTCAGCTGTCGTATGGATAGGAACGATAAAGCTTTCCTGGTTGCTATGACAGCCTTCCTTAACTGCATAGTACTAGACTAAATAGTGCTGACAGAATAGTGAGTCCCTTCAGGATTCTGCGTTCTTCGGAGGAACCTGCAATTTGTCAAATCTACAGCAGATTTCCTGTAGATTTGAGCCGTGACGCGTCATGTGACATCGTCACTCTGAAAGAGCGCGCAAAATAATTTCGTGCAATTGTGATTTCGACAATTGCCGCAGCAAAATCGAGCATTTTTGGCCACAGCAATCACAAAAGAAATCTGTAAAATCCTGTATGGACTG